>NC_134484.1:99464781-99764781 GCF_040206685.1 Ascaphus truei
ACGTGCATAACGGATGTAAATAACGCATGTGTAACAGGCTCTATAGTCTCCCCGCTTGCGCACAGCTTCTGTACAGGTAGGGAGCTGGTATTTCTGTTCAGGACGTGCTGACAGGCGCATGTGCAAGCTGCCGTTTGCCTATTGGGCGATATGTGCTTACTCGCGAGTGTACAGTACTTAAAGTGAGTGTCCTTAAACCGGGGTATGCCTGTATACTGTACAAATTTAGCTCTACTAGTTGTCATCGTAACTAGTAGAACACAATTACTGTACACCTTTGCCAGATACTGATTTACACTGTATCAGGTATCATTGTTCCATATGGTGTGGTATGTTGTGATATACTGCACCAGCATTGCCATTGAATCCCACGTACACTGTGATATTCTGAGTTACACTGGTATATATTGTGTTATCTGGGGAACAATGCAACACGCTACACCTATATGTTACAACAATGCACAGCATTTTTTAATTCCCAAGAGTAAAAGAGTTGCATGTAAGTAAAACTTTGTAAGACTGTAATCAAAGTCAATACAAGCAGCTTTGCCACTGCACAATAGGTTTAGGGTTGGACTCAAATAAACATACAGTATCTCATTTATTTACATTTCTCTGCTTGTATGCGTTGTAAAGTCTATACAAGCAGATGTATGTTTAATACAGGCAATAAAATTAGGTATGATTCAAGACAGAAAGTAATTAAACAGATTGATTAGCACCTTAGCTCTTATTGGCTGTCCATTTTAGACTGTTTCTTGTATCTCTAATTTACTGGGTGTCTTGTGAACCATCTACTTTAGGAATCAGTAAAGATCATTTTTGATCTTCCTGCACTCCGTTTTGTTGGGGATTATTGTTTGTAATTTTCTTGTGTGTAGGTGTTGGCTTTGAAGGATGACTGGGATCTCACTCCTAACACTGAAAAGTATTCATCTTCTATTTGGCGCACTGTTCAAAATTAGTCTCAATGGAAGACATTGTTATTTAATATTCTATTTATTTTTCAGAAATTATAACGCACTTATAAATTTTGCAAATAAATTGCAAATTAAATGACGTCTTCTAATGAGACTTATTTTGAACAGTGAAGCAAATAGAAGATTACTCTAGGAACTAGGTAAGAATCAAACTAAGATACTTCATTTAATTTCCTGAAATTGTTGCAGAACCTAATCGGGTTTTGGAACCATTACTATGGGACTGCACCACTCACTGTGAGATTCCTCAATGCCTCCCAACTCTAGCATTTTTTTTTAACTTCTGCCCTTCCCTGTTTTCGCTTCTGAAATGCGGTACGGTTTAATTTTTACCGAAATGTATGTTTTAGTGACTATATCATGGTATTTTGCTGTGGTTTGACCGGGTGTCAGTAAGAAGAAATTACTTTGCAATTCTATCATTTTGCTTACCTCAACATTTTTTTCAGGTGTAGCAGAGGTTGGTGAGCTAAGTTTTCACCGAATAACTGGCTGTGTGCAAAACATAGCACAGTCTTCCTTTTTACATGAGGTACTAGTAACAACTCTAAATTATCCTCTGCTTTTGGTATTATTCTGTTTAGCAGGTCATTTCTTAAAACGTAATACAGTTTGGGTCCTTTAACTTATCCCTTGACCGGAACACAATTTACTTCGGACAATGTGACTCTTAGGGGGTGGCCCCTGCCTGGCAGGTTTGATCATTCCTCTCTTCAGTCTGCTTACCACCTAAGGGCTGTTCTATAAAGGGCGCGCTTGTTATAGTTGGCTGTGGCTAATCAGCCTTCTTATAATAGGACCGCGTGCGGCAGTGAGCGTGGAGCCGGACGACAGGGGAGAAGATGGGAAAAATAAAGATTTTGCACTGCTACCGCCGCTGAAATGTATGTATATGTACTGTGTGTGTGTGTGTGTATGTATGTATAATGTTAATAAATAATTTATTCTTACCAACATATTTATTATCGTATTTATAACACACATTCTACACAGAATCTACACACACACATACACACACACACACACACACACACAGTACCTCAATGTGTCACTCACAGCATACACACAAAAAGTGTGCGGCACGTGCACATGCGTTCGCACATGCACGGTCGCACACACGGCTGCACACACTACATTACAGGCCTTAGGCTTCCTCCTGAGCTTTCCTTTATAGCATGGTCCCAATTTCTTGGCTTCTCTCTTTTCATGTTTTTGTTTTTCTAGCTTTCCCAGGCACCGAGAACAAATCAGGTTCAATTAATTGATATGTAGACATGAATTGCTCATTAGAAATCTGTTGCTTTGCCTCAAGGTCATATTTCATCCCACATTTTGTCTGTGGACTAGCTTGTCAAAGACTAGGAAGTTTCTTCCCAGTAAGACTTGTTAGGGTAGTCGGGAGATGACTGGGGCTATAACTTTTCTTATTTTTCCCTGTATTTCAATAATTGCAGAGCTTGTGGGATAAAAGTTCCCTGTTTATCCCAACTCTCATATTCAGTTCCTCTTTATCATGACCGGTCAGCCTTCCTGAAAGCAGGGTGACTGCACTTCTGGAGTCAACCGGAGCAGTATATTTCTGGCCATTTAGTTTAATAGTCCTGATCAATCAGTGTGATGTTTAAACCACTCCCACGGGGTTGACCACACAGCAATCATTTATGGGATTTCCCATGGTCTTTTCATAGACTCAAGCTCGTTGGGACATTGAGCAGCAAAGTGGCCAAACTCTTCACAATTGTAAAAACAAAAAACAAAACTGTGCGCTACTACCTAACTACCTATAAATGAATATATATTTTTTTTATTTTTTTAAATTAAACCACAACTCCCACAGTGAGATAATTATACATTAAATAATAAGTGCCACATAACCGTGTTGGGGATAATGGCGTCTGCAGCTGTAAACGCAGGGGTGGCTCAGCACCCCACACACACTAAGAGAATGGAAACAAAAGAAAACAGCGCACAACGCCAAATAGTGAAGCAAATTCAACAATATATTATAGAATTAAAAAGGGGGTAATATATCTGCGTACATGAAAAAAGTTGGTAAAAGGCATGTAGTGTGTATCACACTGTTTACCACTCGGCAGCTGTTAACTGTAGAATCGGGTGCTTGCTTCCCTCTGCTGATGCAGCTCAGTTGATTCTGGGGCAGGACGTCAGTCTTTCACTCCCAAGGGGATTTCCCTTCATGCAGCCAGGTTCAGCAGCTGGTACTGGGGCTCGGTGAAATCGCTCCTGCTTCCTGGCCGATATGAAGCTGCTCCTGTACCTCGGCAGGTGTATCCTCTGCACAGAGGCTAAAACGCAGCTTGCTGGGGTGCCCTCAGCGTGCCACGATGCCGCTCCGTCGCGGGACGCTGTGTAATGACGTCACTGTCTACACAGCAGTGGTGGATTCAATAGGGAAGTTTGAACAGTCTTACAAAGTCTCTCACAAGTGTCCAAAACAGCACACAGGATGAAATAAAAACAGGACAGGCCAATACATAGACAAAGGCCAATGTAAGCAGATATAAGGCAATAGAATGTTACATCCAACTAGTTTCGTAGAATTAACTACTTCTTCAGGGAATAATTAGGCCATTACCCAGAGGTCTTAAATACCTCACATAGATACCTTATTGGTCAACCAATTAGGGATAGACCAATCATCTATAATAGGTAATGGTCTGCGTGATAGGGAAGATGTGTAGTTTACTTTTAAAACAACAACTTTATTAACAAAAAAAAAAAAAAACAATACCTATTTAATATAAACTTACATATAGACAAAACCTAGCATAAATAATTAAAAACATGCTGGAATAAAAGAAACACAATATTAGTCGACTTAAAATAGACACCATCATTACTTGCATAAAAAGATGTACAGTAACTAGAAAAAAGCGTAGGATAAAGAAAGGAAAACAGAGATACAGAGATAAATGATACATCCCCTAGGTACAGAGGGGTGGTGAGCTAAAGATTCAATAAAGTGCCCAAATATCCACATCCTCATTTAACCCCTTAGGGGACATAGTATCTAACTTATGTATCCAATATGTCTCTTTAGAAGACAATGTTTTAACTCTGTCCCCTCCTCTTCTATTTACAATAATCAACTGAATCCCCTTAAAAGTGAGACTTGACGGATCTTTATTATGGTGTATCAGGAAGTGTCTAGATACACTATGTTTTTCAAAACCATTTTTAATATTTCTGACATGTTCCTGAATCCGAACTTTAAGGCTGCGTTTGGTTCTGCCTACATATTGATACCCACACGCACATTCCAATAGGTATACAATATGTGTAGAGGTACATAGAATAAAGTCATCAATATTAAAAACTTCCTTCGTTACTTGTGAATAAAAAGTGTGTTTGTCAGGATGTTGGTATTTACAAATCGTGCAATTACCACAGATATAGGTGCCTTTTGGTTTAGGCCCTAGCCAGTTCTTTTTCGATGTAGTATTGCTCTTACTTATAAAAACATCACTAGGAGCTAACAAGTTTTTGATATTTTTTGCTCTCCTGTAAATAAACCGTGGTTTGACGTCAAGATGTGATCCCAAAATGGGATCATTGCACAATATACCCCAGTGTTTGTTAAAAACCTTTTCAATGTCTCTATGAACCGAATTAAAGTCTGTAATGAAAGCCACATTAAGAGTGTCCTTTTTTGTGTTTTGACCTTCTTTATTTTTAATCGTGGATCTATTTTGAACTAACATATCCTTACGATCCATATTACGTACCCTTATGATCTCTCTTTCTAGAAGTTCCTTAGGATATCCCCTCTCTCTAAATCTTCAAAATAATTTGTTAGCCTGTTGGTTGAAAACCTCTAAACTACTACAGTTACGTCTGAGTCTCACAAATTGCCCCCCTGGTATGTTGTTTATCCATGTCTTTTTGTGATTACTATTCGCCATCAGCACATTGCTGGTATCCACCTCCTTAAAGAAGGTCTCAGTCTCCACGGTGCCATCCATTTTGGAAGTTAATCTTAAGTCCAAAAAGTCTATCTGGGTGGCATCCACCTTGTGTGTGAACTCAAGGTTGTAGTCATTCCTATTAAGGTTGGCTACAAATGCACTGGCTGAATCGTAATCACCATCCCACACACACAGGATGTCGTCTATGTAGCGTCTCCACACAACGACATTCCTGTGGTATGGTTGGTCGGGCATGATAAACTGAGAATCCCACCTTCCCACGTACAGGTTTGCGAAGCTGGGGGCAAACCTAGTACCCATTGCAGTTCCGCAAACCTGTAGGTAGAAAGTGGAGAGAAACAGAAAATAATTATGTTTCAATATGAAACTGATAGACTCTAGAATAAATTCCCTATTTAATGGATACAGATCAGAGTCTGATTCCAGAAAGGAATTAACAGCATCCAACCCTTTCTGGTGAGGTATATTAGTATACAGGGATTTTATGTCACATGTAATCCATACATATGAACTTTTCCATTCAAAATCTTTAAATAAGTTTAGAACTGCTGTAGAGTCCTTCAGATAAGAGGTTAATTTTCCAACATATTGAGCTGCATCAGCAGAGGGAAGCAAGCACCCGATTCTACAGTTAACAGCTGCCGAGTGGTAAACAGTGTGATACACACTACATGCCTTTTTACCAACTTTTTTCATGTACGCAGATATATTACCCCCTTTTTAATTCTATAATATATTGTTGAATTTGCTTCACTATTTGGCGTTGTGCGCTGTTTTCTTTTGTTTCTCTTCACAATTGTAACACTTGAGGTATAACCAAAGTTATTTTCACATTATGGTTACCAGGTCTTTACTTGATTGGTTCACAGGCTCCTTTGAAAGTTTGTCTATGTTTATCAGTGAGTGCTGTATTAGTGCTTCCACTACAGCACTGCATAGACATACCTCTGTGGTGAAACCGCCAGCCAATAGAAACGCATCAGTGCATATATAAACATCACCATGATCTATGGGACTTCCCCCTCACACTAACTAAGCCTTGAGAAAGCGTTTCTAATCGCGAAACGCGTGCATCGGCATCCGTCACGTGCACGAGCGCCGTCAGTACTCACGTGGCAGCATTATCAGTTGCACAGCAAACAGCTGCCAGACGGCTCCGTGTACTCTGTTCTAAAGTGGGCAGGAGTCTATGTGGTGACTCGGTGATGCCTGGTGAGGGGAGAGCTACCTGATTTTCATTTGATACATTGTATCATCAGCGTTAACAGACTCCTAGCGGTGGTAGCATATTCATTAATATGTGCAAAGGTATACCAACAGCCACACCGTTTCTAGGGGTAGATTAGCTACAGTGTTTGTGTCAATTAGTGATAGTAGCTCTCTATATGTATGGAGTTAACAAGCTCATTTTTAGGTGATTAGTGTGTGTATTCTTATGGAGCATATGTGACTGACCAGCCATCTCTGGGTCCACTAATCATATGCTCAGTGAGCAATCAGTTATCAGTGTGTTCATTGCTGCATATTAGCAGTATCTCTACTAGCCTCACTGTTTAATCTTTACCCTATATCCACAAAGGAACCTTCTTTGATCAACTAAGAAAGGTCTTACAATACCAAACACAGGTTAATAATGGTAGTAGAATTCCTGACAGTGGAAGCGCATTCATAAATATGTGCACAGGTATACCGACAACCACACTGTCTATAGGAATCTATGTACCTTTGTATTTTATGTTCTGTGTTCAATAGCTAGCTCTTCTACCCTTGGAGCTTATTAGCTGTTGTTAGGTGGGTAGATGTGAGTCTTTATATAGAGCCTACAATATTGTTTCCTTACCATCGGATCTATTTTTGTACGCTAAGTGAGAAACACTGGTTATACTGTGCTGATCTTTTTGCTTGTACTCAGCAATTATGATGAGACTCACACCACTCAACGTTATCACCTTGTGACCTGTCTATTACTCTAGACAGGCTATCAGCTAGCCCTCCTCCTATACCAGTGCATAACTAATTACCACTAATAGGGAATACTGCATATCGGATCCCTGGGAACGTTTTGATCTAATATACCTCAAACATTCCCTCTATTATATTGACCCGGAGTATCTTATATACTTATCACAGGGTTTATATATATGTGTGTCAATTGTTGAATTTTAATACCCATTATTTTAATTAGTTTAGCATTAAAGATTATTTTTAAATATTTCATTATACATTTAGGTGATACTGAGTGCTTCAAGTGGGTTCTTGCTCCTTCATTATTTACACAGCTCTTTAGCCACCCAGTGTTGTTCTACCATCTCACAAACTTGTCATAGGAGTCAGGAGCACTTTGTACAATCCATTCATGTAAGTCTGGGGGTAACCCTTGTAGAAATCGGTCCAATACAAGTAGCGCTACCATATGGCAGGACTGCTGATTTCCGACCGTAGCCACTTCTATGCCAAATGTATACGATGCAAGATTTGGGAGTGAGGAGTCTTGTCCTCCCAGTACTTCCAGGCATCAAGCCTCTGTGCATGGGTGGCTGGCGAGAATGTATGTCTTCAGGCAACTATACATCGCAACATCTACTAAAAAAAGGTATTTTGAGCTTCATGTCACAAAAGAGGCACAAGTATACCAGCTCATTGTCCTGAAGCCAAGCCTCCCTATCTAAGCATCCCTCTCGAATGACAGAAGTTACAGTAGGCCTCAACATCACTCAATGTAGTCATTTTTTGTAAAAAAAAAAAAAAAAAGATTTGTCCTGATCCCATGACGCTCCTCCATGCTGTTAATGCCGAGCACGCTTGTTTGTGGAAGAACCTCTCGGAGTCTCTTAACCATCTCCAATAATGTAGCTCTATCCATTGCAGACTGGCTCAAAAAAGGTTGATTTCTTGTTGTTGTGCATCAGCGTTTTGCTGCAGTCGGTTAGTTTCTTGTTGCCATGTAGTAGCTAAATCCTCCATCATCCCACATCTAACTAATCTATAGTCTGGTTAGTAGTCATCAGCCCAGTGTTTAACTGATTTAATACCCCAGTTTCCCTACCTTGGAGCTGAGGTCACAACATTAAGCGAACTGCTTATGAAAAATGTCCGAGTTTGCTGGAGTTCTGTGCAGGCTTCTTAGCCCTGTTGGCAACCACTTCCTCCCAGCCTGCAGTCTTGATTCCCTGATCTCCCTCTGCCTAGTGGAAAACAGGTTTTTAAAGCAGGGCCTGACTATCTCAGGTGCAGTTAATTAGTAAGGGCTACACAGATTAACCCTAGGAAAGTTACATCGGTGTGATATTTAAATGGCTACTCCGCATAGGTTACCTTGATGCAGCTGGGCGATGAGATAGCAAGGTTGTGCAATAATGGGTGCCAGGAATGTTAATAGTACAACGTCATGTATTCATGTCCCCAACTCAGGGACCACTTAGACATATCTTGACACGTTGTACAGAGTTTTATACAAAGACATACACAAATACTTCTCTCATCAGAGCCCACTGTTCACACTTAGATGAAGGTACTCTAACATAATTTCTTGGGTAGTTCTGGAACCCGGACCCACGTGTCTCTTCGGAACCTTTAGATAGTGATCCGATTAATCTTGGCCCCTATGAGAAATCCTGATAGATCTCATTATTGGCTCAATACCTCGCTGTCTGTATTTGGGAACTGACACTTCAACACAGACTGATGAGAACTTTAGCGCTGATCTGCAGATAGAGCTGATTAGCAGGCACCTGGGAGCTATCTTTTCTTAAGACCCTCTATGGCGTGCTGTATTCCTTTCTGAATTGTACAGGATTTTCTTTCTGTCTTTAGGGGCTCCTTACTTAAGGGGTACCGGCCCTATCTGCAACATAACAAAAAGGGGGGCCTGGTCCATGCTATCACCTTATTAACATACCCATCTACACTCCCCAAGCCTCTGCTCCTCTGGACCTCCAGGAACCTGACCTTCCAGAACAGTCCCTCCTCCTTAAATAAGTCTGCATTACTTATGGATCCCCATAGCAACCAGGGTGGGGTCCAGCATATACCAGTATTGTTAGTAACCCTTTAGGAGGGGGGTTACATGTGTTTATACATTTACATACTGTACACACAACAATGCATACATTATATATATATATGGCAAACACCTTGGGCACCAGAAAATCAAAGCTAAAAAATCATTTTTAAAAGGGGCTAAAATAAGCAGCCAACCAAAATTAAGGTGCTTATTAATATTCATAGCTTCATTTCTGTCTGTAAAATGGATGTGTAAAGTTAGGGTTAGGATTGCTTAAATAAATAAAGCTTATTTAATTATTTTTATGCTTTTCTTTATACTGTAACCCCCTGTGTCTGCTAGCAGCACAGGACATGACCACTTTTAGAATTATATTCCAGTGGACCATGTACTTGTGTTAGCCAGTGGAATGACAGTTGGTGACAGTTGGAAAGGGAGCTGAGGGAGTGAAGGCCCATCCTGCACAGAGAGTCCATGCAGGTCTCCTAAGAGAGAGAGGCAACTGCAGAGAGAGAGAGAGAGAGAGAGTTGCCCCCACTGGACCAGTGCATACAGCAGGGCCCAGCAGAGACCAGAACATGACTGTGCAGAGGGAAGCAGGCAGACAGAGGCTACTACAGAGCTTAGGGATCCCAGCTGTGCAGGAATTACACAAGGTTGAAGTGGGTGAGCTAACCCAGAAAGGATATAAACTGCATTTATATTGCCATCACAGTTTGATATTTGTGAAGCACCAGGCCTGCAACACACACAGAGTATATGAGCTCCAATGATTGTGTTAGCACACCAGGATCTACAGGCCAGTACCCTATGGCTGGGAGGCCGGACAGAGATAAAAGTTATTATTTGTTTGTGCAGCGTTCGCACTGTTGGTATAGTTTGTTTAATTATATACTGTATGTGTATGGAGTGATTATGCGATTAAGAGTCACCGTATTGATTCATATGAGATATGTAACACCACAAATTATAGCTATATATGAGTATATAAAGATTGTTATAATTAGTTATCACTGTGTTGTGTCTAGGCACTACCGTTTCACACAACATGTACCACACACTACACACAGATTCCCAACAAGCTCTGAGAAACCCCAACCATACCACATAATTATATATGCATATAAGTGTCAAAAGGAGTGCTAGTGGGCGTTGCTAAATGTATACAACAAAAAACAAAAATGTTTAAAGCTACTTCCAATGTGACAAAAATATACAGTGCAATACCTATATATCTCTTGTAAAAGGCTCATTTAGTTTAACCCGTTTGCCAAAGCATCTTAAGCCTGCTGCCACTTACAAGGCATGACCATAGCAGGTCCTAACACTCACCTGGGTTAAAATTCTTATTTACCCCCCCAAGGTTTAAGCTTGCCCCACCCCACTTTCCAAGTTGGCAGGTCAGTTTCATTTTGCCAGGTTACGACAGATCCAATGCGATCATTCTTCCTGTAATTGTACAGGTAAATAAGAATTTTAACCCAGGTGAGTGTTAGGACCTGCTACCGTCATGCCTTGTAAGTGGCAGCAGGCTTAAGACGCTTTGGCCAACGGGTTAAACTAAATGTACCACACACTATAAGAATTAAACAGTAACCCATAAGACTCAGGCTCCCACCTCAGTGATAGGCCATATAATCTGAGGTACTAAAATAAAGAGGGGTCACACTTATAATAATAATAATAGCATGTTTCTGTATAGCGCTGCTAGTTATACGTAGCGCTTCACTGAGCCACTCCCCCACCCCATGCAGCAATATAAAAGATTGTACAAGCAAGGGACTGAAACAAAAAAAGCTCTATATACCAATTTATATAACCATAACTCTAACGCTATCTGAAAAACATTTCATGCAGAAGAATAGCAGGAAATGCAAAAATAATTTACACTGCTATTAGTGGGTTAAAATTGGTATGAATTATTTCTTTTAAATTTGTTTTTGTTTTTTTAAATAGATTACATAGAATTTATTTGGCCTGATGTAGGGTTGGTTACGCTTGTAAAGGGAAAAATTAATCGTACTTACCACCAGCTGTATCAGTCACAGCTTTTTCAAGAGAAAGACATTCTTGTGGTACAGGTACCTCCTCCTGAACCAAGTTATCTCCTTGTAATCTGAAATATTGAAAAACTATTATAAAAGGTGACCAGAATCTTGCTCAAAATAACCGAAGTAAAATAAGATATTAATGTATTATACTGTGTGTGTGTGTGTGTGTGTGTGTGTGTGTGTGTGTGTGTGTGTGTGTGTGTGTGTGTGTGTGTGTGTGTGTGTGTGTGTGTGTGTGTGTGTGTGTGTGTGTGTGTGTGTGTGTGTGTGTGTGTGTATGTATGTGTATATATATATATATATATATATATATATATATATATATATATATATCAAATAAAAAGATCACTTGTGAGCACATTCACATGTCTTAGGCAGGTCTGCAACCCTGCCTTTCACCATTATCTCCAGCATACAGTGCTTCCACTGCAGCAAGGGATTCTGGTAAATGACATGCAAATGAGCACACAATGTGTCACCTTTTGTCTGAAAAACCATTGTTACATGGAGCCTTGCTGCAGTGGAAGCACTGTATGCTGGAAATAATGGTGAAAGGCGGGTTGCAGCTATATTTGCATATATATATACATATATTTAAAAAAAACATATTTTATTAGTATTAGCATTATTATTAGTACTGAAGCATTATTTCTTGTAATTATTACCATGTATGTTCTGTCATTTGGATGTGGCACTGGGCACCCCCTGTCGTTTGCTATATTCACTTGCCACAGCCCTCTGGCACTCTATGTGACATGACATATAGTCAAGATTAGGTGGGTGTAGGCGATTGAGCTTGCTGGGCTTGTGTGTTAATTAATTTATGACTGGAATCTGTTGTATAGAGGTTGTGGCACCTCCCCCAAGCTCACGTTACCTCCCCCTTTTTATTGGTTGATCTCATTTAGCTGCAGGTAAGGAATCTATTATGGTTCTTCCCCCTCATACAGAGGTATAGGGAACAGATGCAGTGTAGTGTAGGACTTGCACTTATTATGGTTTACCTTGACGTTTGGTGTGCAGGCTTGTGATGCTTTGGCCAAAATATCTAACTAAAAAAACATATTTTATTATTATTAGTATTAGCATTATTATTAGTACTGAAGCATTATTTCTTGTAATTATTACCATGTATGTTCTGTCATTTGGATGTGGCACTGGACACCCCCTGTCGTTTGCTATATTCACTTGCCACAGGCCTCTGGCACTCTATGTGACATTACATATAGTCTAGATTAGGTGTGGGCGTTTGAGCTTGCTGGGCTTGTGTGTTAATATAAATATATATATATATATATAGGGACCTTGACCACTCTGGGAAGAAGCCCACCGACGGGTGAAACGCGTTGAGTGTTTACTTTATCACAGCCTTTATGTAATCCTTATTCTGAGGGACTTGCGATGGATCTGGTGCAGCATTTTGGACTTTTTTTATTCCTGTTATAAGCAAACTTTGGAACGCATCCTGTACAACGATATGGACATATGTTTCACACAATCTAGCGGCAGCTGAGTATTACTGTCTTTGCTGTTTGGGCATTACCTGTCCTTTCAGTGCTGCGCATTGTGGTGTTTTCAATATGTATGACTCTGTTTGCTAATATGTCCTTACTAGTTATATTTTTTGTTTGCTGCATCAGTTCTCATTGTTTTCATTTTTGGGAAATGCTGTTCAGGGTATAATTACTATTATTGTTATATCATTTTTCCCTGTGTGTTCTTTTCCCCCCCTGTTTTTGGTATACATGTTATTTTTTCCTGGCTATATACTGGGTCATTGACTATATACTTTTTCCAACGCAATGATTTATCATTCTATCAGGTATATATGTTAGTAGGAATATATTTTGTATTGCCTATTATGTTAGATTAAGCTACTTTGTTGTCATTATTTAAATTTTATTTAGACACATTCTAGTTTTCTTTTTTTCTTTGTAATATTGATAGTATTTGATTAGTAGTCCTCTCTTTATAATTTTGATACATATATATTTTTATAGGCTGTCTTTAGTACTTTCATGTTTTTAAGTTAGTGTGTCTTGCTGTTAAATAAATAAAATCTTGTTCATTTTTTCTGAATTGGCAGAGCATCTGTTTCTTTTAAAACAATCTTTATTTTATAAGATTAGTTTAGGTGTAATTTAGAGTGCTACTAAGGGGATTGTCTTTGTCCTTTTCATTTGTGTGTCTTATATATATATATATATATATATATATATATATATATAGGGACAAACAGAACAAAAAAGCAGCGCCTAGTGGGGGTGTGACTACGTGAATGTGTTATATACAATTAATATTGTGTGTTAAAGAAATGTATGTATACTAAGTGCCTATCCTGATATAAGGCAAGTGTATATCCTATGTATAGTGTAAAAAAAAAAAATATATATATATATATATATATATATATATATATTGTGTATATAGTGATATGTGACACAAAACAATACAATACAATAAATGCAATAAAAAAGAATGAATAATAAAAAGATAATTGAAAATAAGAATAAAAAGAGGGTAAAAACCAGTCTTCAAAATGAATGTCCAATGATGAAAAATAAAATAAAAATAAAAATAGGTGTTGGGGGTCTCCGGCTGCTCTCAGAGTATTAACCACATCCGAATGGAATCTGCAGAAAAGAGAGAGGAGAGAGCGCACGCCCCATAGTGTAAAACCGTAAATTTATTGAGGGGAGGGGGAAGGGTGGGGTAAAAATGCACTCACAAGGGTACAAGTTTTAAAAGCATATTGTGATTAGAATCACCACCATCCGGTAACTTCAACTGGTGCTGTGGAAGACCCTCGGTCCCGAGATTGCATAAACCACGCTGTTGGCAAGATTTCCTGGGCAGTTGGATATTGAAGAAACGATTTCCAAAGATCCCAGAGGAAAGCAGCCTTGCTTGCAAGTCTCTGTGGTGTCCGGCGCTCGAGTCAGTTCCTGCTGCGCTCCGTGATGACGTAATGTCCGTGCGTCGACGTGATGACGCTCCCTGACGACCTTTGAAAAAGTCACACCGCCGGACACCACAGACACTTGCAAGCAAGGCTGCTTTCCTCTGGGATCTTTGGAAATCGTTTCTTCAATATCCAACTGCCCAGGAAATCTTGCCAACAGCGTGGTTTATGCAATCTCGGGACCGAGGGTCTTCCACAGCACCAGTTGAAGTTACCGGATGGTGGTGATTATAATCACAATATGCTTTTAAAACTTGTACCCTTGTGAGTGCATTTTTTACCCCCCCCCTTCCCCCTCCCCTCTATGGGGCGTGCGCTCTCTCCTCTCTCTTTTCTGTATGTATATATATATATATATATATATATATATAGTCATGTGAAAAAGAAAGTACACCCTCTTTGAATTCCATGGTTTTACATTTCAGGCCATAATAACAATCATCTGTTCCTTAGCAGGTCTAAAAATTAGGTAAATTAGGTAAATACAACCTCAGATGAACAACAACACATGACATATTACACCGTGTCATGATTTATTTAATAAAAATAAAGTCAAAATGGAGAAGCTATGTGTGAAAAACTAAGTACACCCTTACTGATTCAATAGCTTGTAGAACCACCTTTAGCAGCAAGTGTACAACAGCCCAATTCTAAAAAAGGTGAATTTAGATGTAGAACTGTATGTTTATTTGGATTTAAATATATTTTTTCTTCTCTTAAATGTTGCCAAGTGAATGAGCCATAAGTTTAACACTAGTTAGTGGTGCGGATGGCACATTTAAGAACAAAAATACTAGTGAAACTTGTTTGATTCTCCTTCACTTTCTCCCCCAACACTGCAAAAACATACTACTGTATACAAAACATGCACTCTGCTTATGGAGCCATCATAAGACAGAAGTGAACTGGTAGATGATTAGGTATTTAAGTTGATATCTTTCCTAGGGACATTTTGTCATCCAGGTAGTGTTACTTAAACCTCTATTCAAGGATCACCAGCCAGGTCAGATGTTAGGAATAACTAATAAAATAAAAAGCACAAAGGTTTACCTATAGTACATGTGAATGTGTGATTAGTTGACAATCTTCAAATATAGCTTGGTTGGTGTTACCCAGAGTGTAAAGAAATACTGATTTAATGTAACATAACGCCTAAGGGATCATTCATCCAGAGAATCTGTCTAGCTTCTCAGGGTCACGTTACTAAAATGCAACCCCACTGCTGAATGTATTATATTACAGTACCTTGACAGTTTATTTAATCCACAAAAGTAGTACCCACAGTCCTGAGTTTCATACTAACCTTCATGAGAAATCTGAGCTAACCAATGTACGTATTATTAGTGTTTAAGATGTGCAAAACTTTCTATATTGTTTGCAAACCAGGCGAAATGGGTAGGTTTTGTTTAAAAATTTAAGAAAGGACATTTGATAACACTTTGTCCTACTATGTTTGCGTATTTTTTCTTCTTTTTTTGAACAATTGTGAACTTTTGCAAAAATGTCACAGCACACAATTTAAGAGAAATATGCTAAATAAAACTGTAAAGCATTATTCAACATATACTCACAGCTCTGTTAGTATTATTGGAGAAGGAGTGGCTCAGTGAGTAAAGACACTGACTGGCACTGAGATTCAAACAGGGAAGCCTGGTTCAATTCCCAGTGTCAGCTCCTTGGGACCTTGGGCAAGTCACTCCTCCTTGTGCCTCAGGCACCAAAAACATAGATTGTCTCTGTAACATGGTAAATCCATTCTGCCTGTCTTTCCCCCTGTTACGTAAGCCCCAAGTAAGTTCATGGCAGTAACAGGTAAAGGGTCAGTGCAGGTTCACAGTCCGGGATCAGCAACAAAGAAATCCAAACAGAGAAAAGGGTAAAGCGTGACAGCATAGACAACAGGAATTGCAAACGTTGGAACCTTGCTCGGCGACTCCCACCAGGACATTCAGCCTTATATACTGTAGCAGGCTGCCAGTAACCAAAATGGCCAAACTGAGCAGAAAGGACAGACAACCTGGAAAACCTGAACTGGCAGCAAAACCCAGCACGGATCAAGCAGAATCCTTACATAATCTTTATAAACCTCACCAAAAAACTATTTAGATACTGCAGGTTTTCATATACATTGACTTTCCATTGCCAGTGTCAGTTACTGCATATATTAAGCATTTATTTGTCTGACGTTGTTTTACAAATACTGTATGCTTTCCAGAAATACAGGGAACTGCAGTGATGTACTTGCCAATGTTATGGTCTCATCTTAGCAAGCATGTTTAGTTCTAGATATTATAGTTTGGACCTCAACCTTACTGATCCAACCGCGAGGTAACCCTGCCACATATGGTATCAGCAGAAGTGTGATGTGCCGCCAGTGGTTAGTGCAAGGAACTCACCTGAAAATTCACCATGAATAAATATAGAAACGTTTTTATCTGGTGGTGTGATGAAGTCTATGGTGCCTATGGAAAGGTCCTGAATGTTTTTAGAGGCGGTAAAAAGAGAGCAAACCTGAAAGAGGTTTCAAACTGACCGGGTCAGTGAAAGAAATGAGAAACTCAACAAAGTAGAAAAGTTTAAGAAACAAGTGGAACAAGAAAAGTTAGAAGTGCATCTAGCACTGAAAAAAACTCAGGGTGCTTTGGAGTATGAAAAGAGCCAATCCTTATGTCTTCAAGTAGAACTTTCTCAGGCCCGATTTTACAAGGAGGAATGGAATGAGAAAGCTATTGCCGTAAACAATCTGCCACTGTTGTCATACAGGCTGCCTACAAAGGGATGAAAGCTCTGTCAGCTTTATCGTCAAAATAAAGTAGCCTGTATACTTCAGTAAGTCTGGGGCCATGGTGCCTTCGCCTGTGCGGAGGCGTGCGGAGGCTGGTCAATGAGCGGGCGCTTACCTGGCCATGGTGGACGGGCCATGGGGCGCCATGGGGCATCACGGAGCTGGTTTACCCTCATTGGGCAAACCACTCACGTGACTGGCCTGTCACGCCAAAAAATAAGTTTGAACTGATTTCTTGAGCAACGCCGCCCACATCCGCGCGCACATGCCTGCACGCCGCACGGGCACGAACAATGCCTTAAGGCAGTCTGTTAACTCAGCGTGCTGACACGTCCGCAAGGTCTGCGTACCATGGCCCCAGCCTTAGTTTGGAGATGCAACAACAAAGGAGGAAGTATGGACGTTTGAAGCAATGTGTGATTGCACTCCAGTCAAATGTTATAAAGTTTCAGCTACAAAGACGCTACAGGGTGGTGCTGGAATACAATTATGCTGATTCGGGCGCCAGTGACATGGACGAAAAGACAGCATGATGCATGGAAAAGCTGGTTGCCAAGCATGTAAAGAGTTGAAGAATGGAAAGATGAGCTTGAGAGAGAAGTTCATTGCAGGTTTGAGGAAGCTAAGTAAATTATGGAAAAGCAGTGGTTTGAAGAACTCGAGCGATGAGGCTGGCCGAGTTAATTGCACAAAAAATCAGAGAGGAAGAAGAATGGGCAAAGTGTGCCTAGCTAAAGCGAATACTTGAAGAGGCACTGTTGGAATGCACAGGTTACAAGGACTTTGTCGCCAGTGTCCTCTTCAAATACTACTACACATGGTGGCCATGAACTGATTAAGAAGTAGCAAATTCCTGTGCTACATGTCCGAGTACCAGATAATTGTCCCAAAGGAGAAAAACAAAGTTATTGGTAGGTGTCATGATGGTCTTGAGAAAAGACATTATACTATGGAGAACCAGATCCATGGATCCGATTGGAAGTCCGACAGTGTGGAAGACACAGAAAAGACTAAAGAGAAGTTTGGTCCTTGATGCACTGGAAGTCAAAGAAGAAGAAAAAGGGTTCTAAAGAAATTGAAGTTGGAGTTCTCCGGCAGTGATGATAGCATTGAGATGTCTGAGGAGCAGTCGCCCAAAAGGCAGCTCAAGCCCAAGGCTGCCGCAAGACCGATTTTTATCCCGAGAAGGGAATTGGCTGAGCGTAGGCAGGGCTACACTCTAAGTGGGAGGTATACGAGAGAGTGAAGAGTTAACTCCCTTACTGTAAAGGCTTAGCTGTAAGATCTGCTAGGCTATTGGCAATGATCTCCTAATTGGTAAAATACTGTTCTTTAAAAGGCAGGAAGTAGCTCCCTGTCAGTTCTTCCAGAACCTTCAAAGAGACAGCTTCATGTGTCTCATGAGGATGGCCTGAGAAACTGTGGGGCCTCCCACTCAGCATGTAAAGTCACAGAAGTTTCCTGTCCCTGAACCTGCTGGAGCTGAGAGAGCTGTTCAAGTTGCCCAGAGGGTATATTCACTGTCTTAAAATCCCATTTGAGGACAGTTTATGACTGATGAATAATTGCACAAAATTAACTTACTATATCTCTGGCGTAACTTGGCACACTACATACACTTTCCGAGAATGCCACCTCGACTAGAAGAAACTGAGGAGAGATCTATGGAATCTAATTTATTTGCCACAGGTAACATTCACTGAGTAAACATTATTACTAATTCACTTCATGGAATAAAAGCAGCAATCATTCTGCACATGTTTTAAACTTTTGTATTTTGACAGAACCTGAACTGGATGAGGTTAACGTAATTGTTAAATAGCTCAGGAATGTGGGGGTCTCTGGAACTTAATAGTATAACAGTTTTGCTCTGGCAGGCATCCCAGTTTAGGTATTTTTTTTAAAACAAATATTATTCTGGGAGGATTACTACATCAATGCCTCAACTTTGTTTGACTCAGAAAGCCCTCTGGTAAGGATGGGATACAGTAGCATAAGCTCTGTCCCTCAAAAAATAAATATTAGAAGGTGTCATTATAATCAACTAGAGATGTGCTAACTTGCCAAGGTCTTGCACAAACTTTTTGTCATCAAAATGTCTAGCCCGGGTCCAGATTGTCCCAAGTTTGCTATTCTGCAGCCCAACGAGTTTTTAAAAAAAAGTTCAAACACGCACTTCTATAAGCATGCCTGCAACACCTTTATCACTGTTGCTTAGGAGTAGGAGTAGGAGCAGTGTAGAGAACTGGGTGGCAGGAAGAAAGGACTTTTTTTTAATTGGTTTATTTTTTTCATGGCAGGGGCAGGTGGGATTCAGCTGCTTCTGTGAAACTGAGAAGGACTCTTGCCAACTCTAGTAGCTCAGTTAGAGCAGCAGACACAAAAGCGTCAGCAGTGGTAGATTTGCTTTTCCTTCTCCTGAAACCGTAGAAGCAGCAGTATTGTGGCCACATGACTAATGCGTGTCTCAGAAAGCTGCTGCTGTTCAGCCTATGTTTGGGGAACATAGGCATGTTTGTGGCTGAGATGAGCTTTGAGGTGTAATAATTGTACCTTTTTCAACCTCACTCACTCTAGCTTAGATGTATATTTTTCTGAAAAAGAGCAGAGCCGTAGGTATGGTAGGCGGATGTCGGGAGGGTGCACGGGCGGCTGGTGAGGTGAGCCGGTCGCCGTTAGCTTGCGGCGCACCCGTCTAGCAGGGGCTGCCATTTTGGAAGTTGCGGCATGCAGGCGTGAAGCGGGAGCATGCGCAGTAGCCCTTACAGGAGATCGCGCATGCGCAGAGTATGCGCGCAAACCCCCACCTATCACAGAAGGCTCTTTGCAGGGACTACGAATCCCATGAGCTTCAGGAACGCGCCACCTGACCACAGGGAGCAAATAGGGGGATAGGATCCTCTGGAGGAAGGAAGTAGGGGGGCTGACAGGGAAGCACGTTGGGCAGTTGGAGCTGGGAGCTGGTTAAGGGAGGTTGTAGGTGCAGGGAGCAGTAGCCCCTGCACTAGGCCAGTTTACCCCCATAGGCCCCAGATATTTACTACTATTACCCCAGCTTGTGGTTGCTTCAGGGACAGGCCCTAAGTAAGGAACCTGCCCCTTAGTTACTTGCCTGAGTTAAGGGACACCGCTCATCTGCTGTGCAGCCCTGATCATTGTGTCTGGGATCAGACATCACTCAGGATAGAGACTATCTGCACAGAGGATTATGTGACGCTGTGACTGTGGCCTGCAGACTGGAGACAGACCAGCCCCACAGTATAGACGGTACGGTGATATTATCCACGCTGGAATTTACCCCACGCGTAGGTGGATGACACGTTGGATCAGACGGATCCCCTTCTGTTATTCTGTGGTACCCGGGTGCAGGAGCCCTGGGCAGGTACCTAATTCAGTGCACTAACACTCCACAGGATAGCGCTATCTCCAACACTTTGGGTGGGCCCGGACATAAGGGAAAGGGACATCAGGGAATTGGTGCCCAGCACCCAATGTACTGTGTGGACATCCATGTTGGTATCCGGTGGGGTGAACTTACATATATATCTATGTATATTACTGTGTGGTACAGAGTACCAAGGTTATCTCTTGTAGTAAAGGTTGCTAGCATATATTGTGTGCGTGCATTATTATTATTGTTCCTGTAAGAGGACCAGTCCACCCTGTTGGGATCCCTTACAGGTGGAGGCACTGTAACCGAAGAATCAAGTATACCCCAGGCTCCCTGCGGCGGAAGGTTCAGGCCTTCTGTGAGCCTATCAGGAAACGCACCACACACGGTAACACAGGTGTATTCCCACACATGGTCCCTATCTGCGATTGGGGGGGGGGAAAGTGTGTTACATATAATAAAAATAATATTTGTACACACATTTTCTCAACGCTTACTAGTTTGAATATCCTCTCCACATAGTGTGCACAGTAGTATGTTTTGTGAGCTCTGGCTAAGAGGAATCAGGCTCTCTATGAGAGTTAGTCATTTTCTATGTTGGATTGTGAGATTCTGTTAGGGTCACTTTTGCCAGCAGCAGTCTCCTATTTGTCATAATCCGCAATTGATTTAGTCACGCTAGTGTCAGTGAGTGTTGATGCTTACTTTGTGAGCAGAAAATGTAGCAAGTCAGGGTGGTGACAGTGATTCTGGACCACAGCCTAGAGTTTAACCTTGTTAAACCTCATAACAGGTTTTGAATGTATGTCCTTCAATCTGTCATTAGCTGTACCACCTGAAAGTGCCAGTCCCACCAGCACCTTTGCTGCTTCTGCTCTAGCTGGGGCTGAGAAACCATTGGTGGTGGTGATGTTGTTGTGGAGGGTCAGGACAGCAATTAGGAATACTTACAGCAGTGATGCTCACTGCTAAAAGACCTACAAGGTCAGGTGCACCAGTAGTTGCCAGAGAAGTTGAGTGTCACATTGTTAGAAATGATGGCTCTGCTAGGGACCTTAGAGAGAAGCAACCTGGGGAAGTTGAGGTGTGATAGGCTCCGGATGGTGTTCCAGCCTCCTCCCTGAGCCCCCAGGCATTACATGGATGTGGTCATGCACCCAGAGGAATCACCTCCTTGTTGTGGGAATTCTTTTTATTGCCACTCAATGGCGAGTGATCCTACAGTAAAATGGTCTATTGCATCATATTTCATGCAGCGGTGAGAAGGGGCAGGAGTGGGTGCCACCTGGGGACAACTGCACGGGACTATACAGTATAGTCTCTGAATTTAGTAAAAATTTTGAGGCGAAATTAAGTGAAAATGCACTGCACTTTGACTTAATGTTTAGCGAACAGATTGCAAACTTATGAAATTTAGCTAACCCTTTAACCACCCCCAAAAGAGTATTTTTTACATGGTTAGCACTCTATTATCAAGAACTGTAACTGACTTGGTTCCCACACACACACAATAGTAGCGATAAGATAATACATACGACCCCCCTTCCTTCTATCACAAGGGATAATTAGCCTGACAGGGATTTATTGAGTATATATTTTACGGAGATGAGATAGTATAGAATATCTGGCCCCACCATCCCACCAGATTTTTAACCCCTCTAGAATTGACTGGGATTACAAACTATCAGATGTAATATTGTTCTCCACAAACCCCAACACATTCCTGTTATTCCATCTGACCTTGCCAAACAGGAAATGTCACATTGTAAGACTATATGTACTCATAATGGAAGCATTTCCTGTAGAGCAAACTGGAAGCGCATTTTTGTGCCTTGTTTTTGTCACGGCCGGAGTTGGGTTTCAGAAGAATCTGAACAGTGGAGGGCAGAATAATAGTACTTTGTATTGGATTAGAGTAGTGCTGCACATCACATTAGCCTCCAAATTCTTATTTTAAAATTAGCTTAATGAAAAAGTTATTTTATAAAGTTTGAAAATAATTACTATTTTTTTTAAAATTAAATGTCATGCCATAGCTTTTCTATGCCTTCACTTGTTATATACTATTTTTACCTTGCACACCTTGAGCAGATGTTTAATGTGACTTTTGCTTGAGGTTCAATGGTGTAAGTACTTCGTCCCTGGCTGAATTTGCTCCCAGATGGTATCAGGCTAGTTACACCTTCCATTCTAAGATCATCAAGGTCCTCTGGAATAAATCAATCAATAATACATCAGCTGATACATCAATCATATACTGAATATTCGTAGAGTAATTGTCAAATATAATATATTATTATTAATGAGGAAATGGTCCATGCTCACACAACAATTACATTAACTATAATACAGCACTTTAGTATTTATTGTACTGCAACACTGTGATTTCGGTTAACCCATGTTTCTTTTTTTTTATCTCTATAGTTTTTTATAGGAAAATTCAGCAGAGTGAAAAGATAAGGAAAAAGTGAGAACTAAGGCCCAGAGCTACACAGATCAGTTAAGCCAGTACTGATAACAGAATGTTATCAAAATCAATAACAGACGTCATATTTCCTGAGGTTAACGCATAGCCACACAACTAATTATATGCAAAAAAGCAACCACTAGTCCTGATGGGCTTAACACCATGTTAAGTTGGCACTGCCTCACATTAGCTTGAAATACTGTCACGGCCCCTTTTATTCTCCAACATCTCCGATTTTGTCTGGGTATTTTTTTCGAATGCCACACACTTCACCGCGTTCATGCCGCATTCATGCCGAGCCAGCGCCAATACAATGCACGCGGCCGCGGCTTTAAATACCGGAACATGCTGCATCAAACACTGCATCTGCCCGCGGTTTTAAAAGTTGCGCTGAAACGGCCCCACGAGGCTAAAGGCGGCCGCCACTGTAACATGGATCATGTTCAGTATCTCCTACCTAAGGGTGGCGTTACATCCAGGGCCGTGAAATTTGGGTTTTGCCAGAGAGGAGAGAGAGATTTCAGGTGTGTTTCATTTTGCGCACAGGTATCAATCTCTCCATACGCTCTCTCCTCCAAAATAATAGTTCAGAGTTCGGATGTGAGCAACGCCACCTTTTGGTATCACCCAACTAACATCTCGTTAAATCCCTGCATCACCCACAGTATAATAGAGCTCTGTGGTAAGGCGGTCCGTAGGAACACCTCTTTTGCATATACAGTAACTAACGCCCATTATAGTTAATGCAATGCCCTTTCTTGCACAAAACAGCAATTAACATTGTGTTAGTGAGCTTTGCAGATACTCTTTAGTAATTAATGAAGCGTTAACTTAGGATAACGGACCCCAGTGCATCTGGGCCTAGTAAGGTTAATTAAACAAAAATATGTGGGTGTAGAATCAGGTCTATAATACAGGATACCCATGAAAAAGAACACAAATATATATATATATATATATATATATATATATATATATATATGTATATATAACAACACAAAAAAATAGTAGCACTAGTTAGTGAATGATATATAGTGAAATGTGTAAAACAAAGTGATATAAAAAAAAATCAATGATATATAATATAAATTTTAAACTTGTGTGTAGTGTAAAAAAGTGAAAGGTATCAAACCAATATAAAGATGGAGTAGGAAGATGAAAAAAACTCCAGCATCAGGAACAGTCCATATGGAGAAGGCAAAAGCTTCTAAAATTATCAAGCCTGACCACAAAAATTACAAAAAGAAAGAAGCGCCAGCTCCGTGTTGTAATACATATATGTATATACTGTATACACACACACTGAGCAAAAATGAAGACCAACAATGGAAAGAAAAAGTAAACTTGGAAAACAGATATAAATTGAGGCACAGTCCAAAAAGTCAAATACTCTTTCATAAAATGCAGAACTATAATTGCTGAAATAGAAATAAGGGTATAAAATACATTATTGCATCCGTTATTGCACAATAACCCAAAACAGCTACTTTGAGTCTTACCATGTTTTAATCAAACAAATGGAGCTACGCCCTGAAATATAATATTGCCTGATTTAAGCACAGAGCCACAGTTAACTTGGGGGCTCATAACATACTCCCT
This sequence comes from Ascaphus truei, assembly GCF_040206685.1. Classification (NCBI taxonomy): domain Eukaryota; kingdom Metazoa; phylum Chordata; class Amphibia; order Anura; family Ascaphidae; genus Ascaphus; species Ascaphus truei. Next base: position 99,488,967 of record NC_134484.1, read on the forward strand.
ATCTCAGAGTCTGGATGGGAATAGAGGGGCTGAGTAGAGAGGATGAGTAGAGATGCAGAATAGTTATTGGGAGCGTATCAAGTGCTATACGTATTCTCTCAAACATACCTTCAAACACGTGGAGAGACAGCTACTGCATGCACAAAAAATGAGCACACCTGAAATACCTTGGAAATTACTAATTGTATATGACTGCTATTTTCAGATACCCATGGGGTTTCCCATTTTGTGTGCACAGGTGTGTCTCTCCCTTTCTAACATTTCAAGGTCTGGAACTTCAAGGTGAATTGAATGTGCGAATGGTGGCCGCCGGGAGAAATGCATACTGTACATTCGCTAAACATTTTTTCTGGCTTTAGTCTCAAAAGAATGGCTATGATTACTCCAATCAACAAGAGGAAATTATTTCAAATGTATTAATCAAAACAAGGGTCCCCCCTGGAATAATAACTAGGACAGGCATACACTGAAGATCCCTCCACTTTAGCATAGGCGATATTAGGGCATGGGCAAACTAAGCATCTCTGTAGGGCTCCAAATAGCTCAGGGCTCCAGGTTCATTCTGAAAGCAGACTTGATCCATTGAAACTTAAAGGAGCAGTTCCCCATCTCATTGAATTTTTACCTCCATTTTTCACAGTATGGTAACCGGAAGCTTTTTTCAGCTCGGTCCCCCTGGTTCCGGAGATACCATTGAAGTTACTGTGTTTAAATCTCCCACCACGGGGAAAGAAAATGACTACCAAATCTCTGGCCAACAGCAAGCCGCAACATCATTGGTTGTACTGTAGCTTCCTATTGGACGGCCATTTAAATACACTTTTAAAACCAGATGATTATACCAGCAAATTCACTAGTAAATAAAGGAGTGTGGGGTTCCCACAGCTGAAAATAGCAAGGTTAAACCCTAAAAGACTCCGGGGTTCAAACCCTGTGAGAAAAAAAAATTGTTAGGGTGGATTGCCAACAATGTATTCTGCAATATATATTTGTATACAAGGCAAGGTGTTACAGGTATTTCTGGCAGCAAAGAGGTTAATTGATATTTGTCTATAACCTTCAAATCTCACTTATTAAGGTCCATGGACAAAGACATTTATGACGTAAAATGTATGTTATCAAATCTTCAGTAACAATATAATATTTAGGACTCCACCAGCCTCTCCACGGAGTTACTCAAAAGTAAAGAAATTGCTAGCTCCTCTTCTTGCAACATGTAAGATCTCCTTTGGACTTGTGCCCTCCACAGCTATATGAATGGCCCCTAAGAAGAAGATCACCTTGGTAACCTATCGCCATGCATCCTGAGTGCCCTCTTCTCAACACTATTGAACAAGAAATCTTTTGGCAACACCATTTTCCCATGCTGCTCCATCAATTGAAATGACCTGGCTTTTTGACAGACACTGTTTAATTATGAAAAGGCCTGAGCCGTCTTTAAGACCTGACAATTCCATTATTTACCATTTACACCATAATGAAACAGGGATAGAATGCAGCTATTCTTAACTTTATGTAGCTTTTTTGCACACTGATCCTTCTGACTTATTTGTTTTTCTTGTATCTTACATGTAATTTATAATGCAATTTCTTTCTCTCCATTTGAGACAAATGACTGGACAGAGACAGAGAGAGAGACAGAGACTGGTGAAGCGGCGTTTTCTAAAGGACTATACAAAAACACTATAAACAAGGATGAGTTACCTTTTAAACTTCTGGTACAGTAAAAACAAATTTGCTTTATCGCATGTAATGGAGATGCAAATTTTGGTAATAAGCCTTTTCTGTATTATACAGGCGCTGACAGCGGGAGAAAGATGATCCAGCTCTGGGATGAAAAGAACTAAGGACAAAGTGCGGTTGCTATTTGGCTCCTGCTTTATGGTCTATGGATTTGAGCTCTCATAATCAATGTGTTATTTTAACAATTAGAGATGCAGAAAGTGAGTAGGTTTCCTCATGGCGCTGCTGAGTTATTAGGGGTAACAAAGCAATACAAAAATGAAAACCTTTTAGCTCTCAGGCCTGCATACCATAAATCCAAAATATATCAATCCCACCCCATTTCCTAATTAGAAAGATGTATTTATAGTTGCATACAGTATTTCGGTCAAAAAAGGGAAGGCCTTCCAACACAACAAGTTGGACCCCAAAAGGTCTTACACAAAAACTTTTAGAGGGTAACACTAAAATGACTCAATGTCCTTGATGAAGTGGAACCAGAATTTCAATTTGCGTCGCTGGCTTGTACAGTATATGAAGCTTTCTTAGTAGTGTCACCTAAACCCGATATGTTTATTTGCTGAGACAAAGTTGGAAATCTGCACCCGTTTGCATCAATAGATGCTAATTCTCCTTATATAACGACTTCCCAAATTACTCAATCATACAAAGTATTTTAATACACGAAAGCAAAGTGAGGCAGTCAGATGCAAGTTGTATTATTTTCAGAGCAATGTGATGCTTTATACATACTGCATCGCTCTATATGTTCACCATGTCCCTGAGCTGAATCCCTTTCTCCCTTTCACCTTCATTAGGAAAGCCCTATATTTGATCCCATGTTGTGGGATGAGCGAGAAATCCTAAAACGACAAAGATTCATAACCAGGATTGAAACACGGGCACAATTAAATTATTGGATTTTGTCATCAAATTGTCCTAGTATTCTTAAACTTCAGTTAAAAACAGTAATGTCTGGCCAATTTACTTCTCACACTATTGTGTGGTATTATACGAGCCTATAAATAAGACTAATTTCCACTGACAGTCACGGCCTCGGCAACGTAGTTGTTCAGAAAGGCAGCGTCTATCACAACGGTCAAGCACTGTTTTGAAGTCAAATAAAACTGTAAATACTGAATATCACTTCAACTCTCACATTATTGCGACTTGAAAATAAATACGTTTACAGTACTATAATATTGCAAACTGTAAAACACTTCCATGTAACAATGACAATATGATTCGCAACAAACTGTCCAAAGATTCAAAAATCAAAAACAATACTCATTATTTTCAAGAAGGCCGTGATGGATGAACAGTTACATAGATACATATTGTAGTTACATAGTTACATAGTAGATGAGGTTGAAAAAAGACATGCGTCCATCAAGTTCAACCTATGCTAAATTTAGACAACAGATACTTTATCCTATATCTATACGTACTTATTGATCCAGAGGATGGCAAACAAAAATCTCCAGTGACATATCATACAATGATATCCCATAAGGGGAAAAAGAAACTCCTTCCTGACTCCAAGAATTGGCAATCAGATTACTCCCTGGGTCAGCATCCTTCCAATGTATACTTATTTGGTATATCCCTGTATACCTTTCCCTTCTAAAAAGATGTCCAACCTTTTTTTTAAACAAAACTATTGAATCTGCCATCACAGTCTCCATGGGTAATGAATTCCACATTTTAACTGCCCTTACTGTAAAGAACCCTTTCCTTCTGGTGAAATCGCCTTTCCTCCAACCTTAAGGGTTGCCCCCGAGTCCTTTGTACATGTGACGGTTCAGGGGATTCCTTCCCCTCCATGTGTCCCTGGCGCTGCGCTCCCTCCTGCCTCTTGTCCCTTCCTTGCCTCCCCGTTCTGTTCTTCCTTCCTCCTCCCGCATCCGTCCCTCTGTGGCAGCCCCTGATGCTCTCCCAGCGTCTGCGCGCGTTCCCCGCTGGGCACGCGCGTCTTCTCAGTCTCCCGTTCCCCTCTACAGCACTCCCCGCTCACAGTCTCTCTCTGCTCCCGCTCCGGTCCCCTTACCTCCTGCAGACTCTCCCCCGGTTCTCCCCCCGCCTTGGCGGGTGCCCCTGAGGTGCGGCGCTCCGCGCGCCTCTTGACACAGCCTGTGCGTGCGCACTCTAACCTTACAGAGGGCGTGCGCACTCTAACCTTACAGAGGGCGTGCGCATATGCTCCTCTTGTAGGCCTTCCCAGACCCCTGGCTCCTCCTCTCATGCTGTACAGGCTATCTCCCTCTCTGACTCACCTGTCTCCTCCTCCTCTCCTTCTCACCTACAGTATCCCTGCTGCCTCTCTCTTCACCTTCTGCTCCTCCTCTCTCTCCCATTGGTGTTCCCTCCTTTATAACCCCTGTCTGTCCTCTAACTCAGCGGTGCGCAAAGTGGGGGGCGCGACCCCCAGGGGGGGCGGGAGATTGTGCTGGGGGGGCGCGGGCAGTTGCAGAGGCCCCGTGCTCTTCCCCCAGGCATTTAAATTAAATGCCGGGGGATCGCGTGAGGCCCCTGCAACTGTTTACTTACCGGGATTCAGCCGACTGTGTTGCGTCGCCATGGCAACGTGGCGTCAATAGACGCCGCGGCACCATGTGACCTGACGTCACACGCCCACGCAGCGTCATCTGACGCGGCTGAAGGAAGGCAGGGGGGCGCGAGAGCCGAGGGCAGAGAGACAGGGGGGCGCAGCACAAAAAGTTTGCGCTCCCCTGCTCTAACTCATTGCTCTGTAACCTCTGTATGTGCAGTCCTATGCTTGGCTCTCCTGTGTTTTCCAGCTTCTGTTCCTGCTCCTGCTTACCCCTGGATCTCCCTGGCTTGACCTCTGCTTGTACTGGATTACCCTGATCTCTCCTGCCCTTGAACCCTGCTTACGCACACGACTTTGCTGACTTCTGTTATCCCTGGACTCTGGCTTACGGACATCACTATCCTCCTCTCTATTGCCCTAGACTCTGCCACACGGACATCACTAACCGAACTCTATATCCCAAGGCGTTGCAAGTGTAGCCCTCTTTCCCCCCCCCCTAAGTGAGATTGGGGTGGGTAGGTGTATCTGACTACTTCTCAGTGTGGTGCTATACCTGTTGGCTCACAGGAGGGCTGAGCTTCCGCCATGGGGAACCTGGGGCATTTATATTAAGGGTACTTACTTCCAACGATGCAGCGCCTCCACCTGCGATGGCTCCCACCCTAGGGGGAGTGGTTCCTCGCAGGACAATACCAATCATCGATACTCACACAGATATATATTAACTAGGGACTTTACTCAACATGCAAGAAACAGATCACAGCAATATCAACATCATAACCTGTGTCCCTCTCTAGAGGAGACACTTACTGCGTCGAGTCCCGAGAATCCCCACCCAATGTCCCGCACTCTAATAGAGAACGTGGGTGACTGCGCAGTCACTATGAACTAATAGGCCTGTTGGTGCACATATAATACAGAGGTACCTTCCGAGCACTCCGATGCTCGGGCCTGCAACACTCTTCTCAAAGGGTCAGACGTGCGATGCCTCCGTCTGATCCTATCCAGGTACTTCTCCAGGAACCCCAACGAGGGTCCCACCGCTTCACGGGAACACAACAGTCTCTCGGTAACACACCGTCTCACGGGAACACAACAGTCTCTCGGTAACACACCGTCTCACGGGAACAGCAACCGCCGCTATCCCTATCTATCCCTAACGTGACAGGAACCCTAACCTAGGGCCTGTCCCTGATGAACCGCAACCTGGGGTGGCTTGGGGAAAACTCCTAGGGCCTGCGGGGTAATAACCTGCCCCACTCCCCTAACTCATCCCAGTCCTGACACTCACTGAACCACTAGCTCCTAACTCACTTATCCTAACGCGCCTGCAGCCGACACACAGCTCTCAGTCATCCGGCAGACAGTAACACACGCTGCACACACACTGCACTCAGTACAGGCAGCGTCACATGCAACACTCAACACAGCAACCTGGAACCCTAACACTAGCACGAGCAGCTACGCACTGCAAACTTCAGAACGCGTACAGCAACTTGCTGCACACTAGCACTATGCCTTCTTGTCAGGCCTCACAGCACTGCCAGCCGTGATCCTGACAAGACAGCACACAGACACGCACTAAGGGCAGCGTCCCTATCTGGGCCGTCCCTCAACACTTACCCACTAACCTGGTGGGGAGTTGGGGCCTTACTTGGGATGTGGGGGACCTTACTCGATGCAGGAGCTGCATATGCTCTCTGCACCCTTCCTTCCCTCACAGCTCCCCAGCTCCAACTGACAAACGTGCTCAAGCCCAAACAATGTATCCACATTGCCTGCCTGGCCTTCCTAAGCCCTATTGGCTCCCTGGTGTCACATGGGGCATACAGAGGCTCATGGGACATGTAGTCCCAGCTCAGAGCCTTCCCTGGTAGGCTAGGGGTTCGCGGGCTTTTCCTACCCTGCACTGCGCTTGCGCAAGCTTTCCCGGGCTCTCTCTCTTCTCCCTGAGCTGTCCCTATGCTCGCGCGAGCTATCCCTAGCTCTGGGGCTTTCCCTGCGTCTACGCGTCCACTGCGCATGCGCGAGACGGTCCTCAATGGCGGTGCCCTGCTCTGCGACCGCCGGGACCTTAGAGACGCGATCGCGGCCTTAGCAACGGCCCGATCGCGTCCCCGGCAACCGGCCGCAGGCAGGGGAAGCCGCGCTGCTCCCTGCTCCAGCCCCCACCCTTGGAAGCAGCCGTCGGGTCTTTCGGCACCCGCGATCGAGCTGCCCAAGGGGAGGGGGGTCTCAAGGAGCTGCGGGAGCTCCAGGCTACACTCTCCCCCTGGTGGAAAATCCAACGTCCTCGCTTGGAGAACGCCATACCCTGACATAAGGTTTATACAATTAAAATGCATGGCACAGAACATACAACACGTGTCGAATTTACCCTTCAGGTTACATTGCACTTCACACCAATTAACCGAAGCGTGCTGAGACCATTTGTGGGGAGCCCCTAATTGAACATGTGGGGGTACCTCACTTTTGCGTCCGTGAGCCTCCCCTAGAAAAATTTCTTGGAGAGCACACTCTAAAGCGACAGTTACTGGCTCTTCGCTACTTCCTCCCCCTGGTGGAAGGAGTAGCACAGTGTCTCTGAAGCAGACCCTTACCCGGTCATCCGTGGCAGGGATGCGGCAGACCAGGAGGCCAGGACCTTTTCCGCGGTCCACGACTTGGCGAATGGCACACTCCTTTTTGGGCTTAAAGGAGGTCAGTCTCCCTGGATCTTCCTTTACACAGTCCTTGTCCCTACGGACTTGCGAGGCTTCCACTGAAAAGCGAGCACTGGGCAATGTCTCTGTTTCACCTGACCGGGGGTAAAGAGTAGACACCCGACCACTGCGGTGATTCACGGTGGCCAACAGATCCTCGGGGATGCTGTCAGTTCCCACCTCGGCCGTCTTGGGACCTGCCCCCGGTACTTCTGGGGCAGTCCACTTACACGCTGAAAACTCGGGAGCGTTGGATCCCAGTCCTGGGACCACTTGTGTCGGAGCGCACGGGCTCATACTCCGTTCAGAAGCCGCAACTCTGGCCTTCTTCACGGCCAGCTCCATCGGAGATTGTGGGGAGTTAGGGAGTTCCTTACCACTCCACTGGCTTGGGATGGATTCTCCCAAGGAGGACACCTCCGCCAGGACGCGATGCAGAGGGGAGCCCTTCGCCCGGGTGACCAGACTTAAGGAGCCATCGTGCTCCGCGGTCACCTGGAGGCTCACCCCCGACACCCCTGGGGCAGTCGACTCACCCTCATCGTCGTTTGGTACTGGTCCCCATTCCAGGACCGATGGTACCTCGGTAGTAGGTCGGACTGACCATTGTAGGGCGCACGGGCCCACAGCAGGGTCCGCAACCTCGGGATACACCTCCTCTAGGGCACACGGGCCCACAGCAGGCTCTGCATCCGCCAAGATAGGGTGTTCATTGCTGGCACTAAAGTGGTCCGCCGGCAGGCGCATCACCACAAGTGACTGGTCGCTGGATTCACTAGAAGATGGGGGCATATACACCTTACCCTGTGAATCCTCTGTATCATCGCTGGGGTGGTTCGCCGGTAGGCGCATCGCCACCGATGGGACTTCAACCTCGTCCCGCTCAGGAACCGGATCTGAAATGTTCACTCCGGCACACGGGCCCTCCACAACCGGTGGTTGGTAGCGGGAATCCCTAAGTAATTTCTCCCTGAAGACAGACTTTACTTCAGCACAACTCAGAGTGATATAGAGGTCAGGCTCCTCCTCCCTAGAACAGTCTGTCTCATCATCCTCCTCAGAAAACCAAGAGTCTATTACTGCATCACTGTATGGTTGAAGATAACAAGGCTTGCTCCCCCTGGTGGAATCTGAAGGAGGGGCCCTTTCTGCAAAGGAGTGGTTCTGGCTCTGTGCTGAGTCACTCACAGTGCAGGGGCGGGGTTCGGGTTTTCGCGCCCAACCCGGACAATACTCTGCAACAATTTCTTGCACAGTCCTGGTGCTCTCCCCACTTGGCGGGAGCCGCCATCTTAGGTGTGACTCACTGCTAGAGAGAGACTCCATTTTAATCACAGTCTCTGCAATTACACTAGGGCTCTCTGTATAGATAGGGGGGTAGCCTTCTGGTTTTCCCGCCAATCCCGGACAGTTTTCTTCAACACTATTTAGTGCAGGCTTGCAGCCAGCAGCACGTGCGCTCCCCTGCTCTGGCGGGAGACGCCATTTTACTAGGTCTGCGTAAACCAGGGGGTATCCCTCAGGCGGGCCCCTGGGCATACACAGGGCGGACGGTGCCTCTGCCAGGCATATATCCGCAGTGGGGGTTGCTACAAAAAGTATTGATTTCCATGGGGCCGTGGAATCGTGTTCTTCATCTAAAACACATGCGTGCGGCCACCCTGGAATTTTACGCATAGTGTACTGAACCTCAACCGCGGGCATAGTTGCGGGAAGGCCTCCTACTGCCACTACCCGGCCAGGTTCCATATATTGCCTCAAAGCCCAGGCAAGGACCTCGTGTCCGGACTTCACAAACATGGCGACAAAAAATTGAGACTTGGACAATTTGGGAAAAAAATGGAACAGGGCACCCCAGGTCTGTATCTCAGCAGCGCCTCCAAATGTAGCCCTCTTTCCCCCCCCCCCTAAGTGAGATTGGGGTGGGTAGGTGTATCTGACTACTTCTCAGTGTGGTGCTATACCTGTTGGCTCACAGGAGGGCTGAGCTTCCGCCATGGGGAACCTGGGGCATTTATATTAAGGGTACTTACTTTCAACGATGCAGCGCCTCCACCTGCGATGGCTCCCACCCTAGGGGGAGTGGTTCCTCGTAGGACAATACCAATCATCGATACTCACACAGATATATATTAACTAGGGACTTTACTCAACATGCAAGAAACAGATCACAGCAATATCAACATCATAACCTGTGTCCCTCTCTAGAGGAGACACTTACTGCGTCGCGCAGGACGCTTCCCAACACTAGGTGATCCCACCCAGTGTCCCGAGAATCCCCACCCAATGTCCCGCACTCTAATAGAGAACGTGGGTGACTGCGCAGTCACTATGAACTAATAGGCCTGTTGGTGCACATATAATACAGAGGTACCTTCCGAGCACTCCGATGCTCGGGCCTGCAACACTCTTCTCAAAGGGTCAGACGTGCGATGCCTCCGTCTGATCCTATCCAGGTACTTCTCCAGGAACCCCAACGAGGGTCCCACCGCTTCACGGGAACACAACAGTCTCTCGGTAACACACCGTCTCACGGGAACACAACAGTCTCTCGGTAACACACCGTCTCACGGGAACAGCAACCGCCGCTATCCCTATCTATCCCTAACGTGACAGGAACCCTAACCTAGGGCCTGTCCCTGATGAACCGCAACCTGGGGTGGCTTGGGGAAAACTCCTAGGGCCTGCGGGGTAATAACCTGCCCCACTCCCCTAACTCATCCCAGTCCTGACACTCACTGAACCACTAGCTCCTAACTCACTTATCCTAACGCGCCTGCAGCCGACACACAGCTCTCAGTCATCCGGCAGACAGTAACACACGCTGCACACACACTGCACTCAGTACAGGCAGCGTCACATGCAACACTCAACACAGCAACCTGGAACCCTAACACTAGCACGAGCAGCTACGCACTGCAAACTTCAGAACGCATACAGCAACTTGCTGCACACTAGCACTATGCCTTCTTGTCAGGCCTCACAGCACTGCCAGCCGTGATCCTGACAAGACAGCACACAGACACGCACTAAGGGCAGCGTCCCTATCTGGGCCGTCCCTCAACACTTACCCACTAACCTGGTGGGGAGTTGGGGCCTTACTTGGGATGTGGGGGACCTTACTCGATGCAGGAGCTGCATATGCTCTCTGCACCCTTCCTTCCCTCACAGCTCCCCAGCTCCAACTGACAAACGTGCTCAAGCCCAAACAATGTATCCACATTGCCTGCCTGGCCTTCCTAAGCCCTATTGGCTCCCTGGTGTCACATGGGGCATACAGAGGCTCATGGGACATGTAGTCCCAGCTCAGAGCCTTCCCTGGTAGGCTAGGGGTTCGCGGGCTTTTCCTACCCTGCACTGCGCTTGCGCAAGCTTTCCCGGGCTCTCTCTCTTCTCCCTGAGCTGTCCCTATGCTCGCGCGAGCTATCCCTAGCTCTGGGGCTTTCCCTGCGTCTACGCGTCCACTGCGCATGCGCGAGACGGTCCTCAATGGCGGTGCCCTGCTCTGCGACCGCCGGGACCTTAGAGACGCGATCGCGGCCTTAGCAACGGCCCGATCGCGTCCCCGGCAACCGGCCGCAGGCAGGGGAAGCCGCGCTGCTCCCTGCTCCAGCCCCCACCCTTGGAAGCAGCCGTCGGGTCTTTCGGCACCCGCGATCGAGCTGCCCAAGGGGAGGGGGGTCTCAAGGAGCTGCGGGAGCTCCAGGCTACACAAGTATACTCTAACCATCTTTCTACAGGCCCGGCAACGCACTACCACACTCAGGGCATGCCCTCACTGCTGTGGGTGCGTGTGTTAACCCTACCCACCTCAGTACTGGGGACTGGCCAGGTCTGCGGGCATACAGGTGTTACAGTACAGCCCTTGGGATGAATAGTTCTTTTGAAAGCTCCTTGTGCTATCCCTGAATATATTTGTATATAGTTATCATATCCCCTCTTAGACGCCTCTTTTCTAATGTAAATAAATCTAATTTAGCTAGCCTATCCTCATAAGTTAGATTGTCCATCCCCTTTATTAATTTGGTGGCTCTTCTGTGCACTCTCTCTATTTCCAGACTGTCTTCTCTCAGGAGTGGAGCCAAAAATTGTACTCCAATATTCAAGGTGTGGTCTTACTAATGCTTTGTAAAGGGGCATAATTATGGTTACTTCCCTTCCATCCATTGCTCGTTTAATGCAAGATAAGATCTTGTTTGCCTTTGCAGCTACTGCATAACTTTGGACACTATTGCTAAGCCTGCTGTCTATAAGCACTCCTAAATCCTTCTCCATCAAGGATTCTCCTAATTAATCCCACTTTAATTTGTAAATTGCCTGTTTATTCTTGCTTCCCAAATGTATAACCTTACATTTATCTGTATTAAACCTCGTCTGCCATTTACCTGCCCAAGTTTCCTGTCTCTCCAAGTCTTTCTGGCGAGAAATTACATCCTGCTCTGATTCTACTACCTTACACAATTTAGTATCATCAGCAAAGATGACTCAAGGTCATTAATAAACAAGTTGAAAACAGGGGTCCAAGTACCGATCCCTAAGGCCGGTTTTAAGTGGAAATTAAAATAAGGCTTTATTGCCTGTTCCTTTAAACAATATAGCAAACAAAAATATACTTACAAAAATAAACACCTATCCCTGTGTAATGGCTAACTTACTTTCCCAGTCCCTCTCTGCAAGGCTGGGGGTGGAAAAGAACCCTTACTCACTTATCACCCCAAAAGTCTCAGCGGTACCTTAACGCAGGTGGCACTTCAGGTCAGTGGTGTCCGGGTAGGTGTCTGTTTGAGGGTCCAGGCATAAAGGTCTGGTCCCCTTTTATCTTGCTCCCAGAACATAGCCCTCTTTTTCCTTATGTCAGCTCCCTTGTGAGCCAAGGCAGCTCCGCGCAAACGGGGGGAGGGGGAGCGCAAGATTTTCTAGGGGGGGGGGGCATGGCAGATATAGAGGTCCCGCGTTCTCCCCCCAGGCATTTAAATGAAATGCAGAAGGACCGAGCGAGGCCTCTATAATACACTTCCCTTCCAGCGACGCATCGCCATGGTAACCCGGCGTCAAATGATGTCGCTGGGTCACGTGATGTCACGTTACCATGGCGACGTGACGCGTCACATAACCCTGCGCGTCATTTGATGCTGGGGTCGAGCGGTGGGGGGGGGGGGGCGAGGCGCAGAGGAAAGCAGGCATAGGTCAGCACAGGGAAAAGTTTGCGCACCCCTGAGCTAAGGAATCTCTTTCCTGTTTCTCAGATCACGCTTTTTCTAAAAGTCCTAATCATCCAGGTGGAGTCTGGTTGATTGCCTGTGTGCAATTAACCAGCACACTGCTGGATTTAGAGGAAGTTTCCCTCAAACAGTGATAAGTCCCTGTTGCAGGTCCAATCAGATTGTGTGAAAATGTTGTACAAGTTGCAAAATAATACATTTAATGTTTTGTATCAAGAAAAGGTACCCTCAAAATGATATCAGAATCGGTAAAGGTGTTTTCCCGTGGAGAGAGAACACACAAACAGACAAAAAAGCACACCCAATGCATCCACAAAGTCTAGTTGAATTGTTTGCTTCGCTCGCTTGCTCATCCAATCAGGCGTTGCAGAATTTATTACATTACACACTTTTCCTAGAATTTTACATTTCTCCACATAATCTTACAAAACTGCTTTTGGACAGAAGTGCGATTATCCTCTGTTACCCAGTCTGTTTATTTTATAAGAGTGTGCAGTTCATGGACAAGTCAGTAGTTAATGGAGACATAGAAATACGACTGTACAAGAAAGTGCCTAATGGAGGTATCTGTGATGTTAGGTCATTTGCATATTTTCTACTCTTTTAAAGTACTGTACTGTATGTGTTCCAATCTGAAATATTGTATTAATCATTAACCCTTTATGGTGCTCTTACTGTAGCTTGAATAGTTATGTGGTTATTCATAACACAATGACAGTGCTGACAGGGGCTCTATCACACAGAAATGTCTCTTGATTTTAATAGTTTATTTCCTGTTTTATATTACACAGTAGCATTTATCTGTACATAGACTACAAACAATGAACACATACCAGTCCCTTTCCTTTAATTTACTGCAAACCGCTTTGACAAACAAGGGTTAATAGTGCTTTACAAAGATATTTTATGACAAATGTGTGAAACTTTTAGAAGACCCATGATCAGTTTTCCTTAATATCCATGAGCTTTATTACCAACAAAATGTAAATACACAATTCACGTGTCCTATGTAAGAAGTTCAGAAGTTCTATAAAATGACACATTATCCTGGTAACAGAATATCAACACTGAACCGGAAAATAGTAGAAGCTCGGTACACCAAAGTAATGCTACAGTGATTACACATTAATTTTATGGCAAAGAAAAAATAATTTGAAAGTCAAGAACCATTGATACGGAAGGATCAGATTTTATCACAACACTGTAATCTTCAGTGTTAATGTATATATATAGTATGTATATTTTAATTTATATAGCGCCATCCATGTACATAGTGCTGCACAGCATTTATACACGTGACATCATATTATAACACATAATGGGAATAAGCGCTTCAGACATAAAAGTAACAGTTGCTGTCCCGAAGAGCTTACAATCTAAGTGGTATGTAGGGAAAACTTACAGAGACAGAAGGAGGGTGTTCTGGTAAGTGCGTCTGCAAGGGGCAGTACATATGAGATGTATTGTATCAGCCAGCGGAGCTTCGTTAAAGAGGTGTGTTTTAAGAAAGGTCCTAAAGGTGGAGAGAGATGGTGTCAGTTGACAATTGAGGGGAAGGGCATTCCAAAGGTGTGGGGCAGTGGTGAGAGATTTTAGGTGGGAGAGGGCTTTAGATACAAAAGGGGTAGACAGAAGACATTCTTGAGCAGAACACAAGAGTCGGGCAAGTGTATAGCGAGTGCATAGCCTTGAAAGAGGGGAGGATACTTTTGTAAGAAATATAGAGTTTAAGTTAGGAGAGGGATTTCACTAGGAGAGATGCTGAGACAGATTTAGGACAGAGTAAAGTGATTCTATCAGCAGCGTTTAGGGTAGATTGTAGAGGGGACAGGAAGGCCAGATAGTAGAAGGTTACACTAGTTGAGTCGGGAAATAATGAGGGCCTGCATTAGAGTTTTAGCAGTAGAGTGACAGAGGAAATTTGCAATGCTAAAAATGTCAGCTTTTTTCTACAGTGTGAATGTGATGGAGAAGTCAAATGTAACATACGTATAGGCACTGTGCTTGTCATACTGTGTATGATAGTGCTATCAGCAGTAATGTAGAAGGGAGTAGTAAGGCCAGGCTTTGGATGAAGTACTCTATGAGGAACTCCATCTTTTACAGTTTGAGTCGGTAGAGGGCCATCCAGGATGATATAGCTTAGAGACATTCAGAGACTTTGGTCTGTTTATGAGGTGTAAGGCCAGGGGTTGAAAGGTACATTTGTGTGTCATCAGCATAGAGGTGATATTTAAACCAAAGAGATGTCATAAGGTCACCTAGAGAGTGTGTGTAAAGAGAAAGAGGAGAGGTCCAAGGACAGACGACTGTGGTACACCCACAGAGAGATCACAGAGGAGGTGTTAGCAAACGAGACACTGAAAATATGATGGGAGAGTTAAGAAGAGATCCAGGATAGAGCTCTCTAATGGATACCAAGAGTATGGAGGATGTGATGAAGAGGGTGGTTCACATTATCAAAGGCTGCACAGAGGTCGAGTAATATGAGCAGTGTTTGATGACCTTTGTCTTTGGCAGCATGGAGGTCATTAGTTATTTTGGTGAGGGCTGTTTGGTTTGAATGAGCAGTGTGGAAGCCAGATTGTGGAGGATCTAGGAGACAATAGGAGGTGAGAAAATTATGCATGGCGTTCAAGGAGTTTAGATGAAAAAGGCAGGAGGGAGATAGGGCAATAATTAGAGAGACAGGTAGGGTCAAGCTTGCTGTTTTTGAGTCAGAGTATAACTATTGCAAAGAGCATAAGAGCATGGTTCGCTCCCATGTATGCACTATATAAGACATTGAGATAGATAGATGCTTGAATGAGGAGGGAAATGTATCACAGTAGAGGGAGGAGTTGAAAATGTGTGTGAGCATAGGGATTAGAATTTTGAGGAGACCGGAAGAAATGGGGTCAAGAGGGCAAGTGGTTGACAGAGAAGAGGAGTTCAGCAGAGACATGCCCACCTCTGTGACAGGAAAAAGCCAAGAAAGGCATGTCGTTGTTTGCAAACTCACAAAGACAGGTTCGTGGATAATAATTAGTTTATTGCCTGTACAGATTCAGAGTATGATCATACTAACAAAAGTCAATGAGACTCTCAAAAGAGTGTCCACGCAGTCTTTTTATACATTTTGATTCCTTTGTTCAAAATAGGTTACTAAGCAGAATATACTAACCACTCTTTAATTCTTTAACCAATTATCTTATAGATCATTAAAACTGGTTAAAACTAGATTAAAACAGCTCTCTATAGGAACCAGGTACTTCTTGATACTAGGAACGTGGGTGTAAACTACAGGCACAGTTGTAAATCAACTGTGAGCGAATCTCTCTAACACCACACACATATTCTTACACACAAAATGGACACTAACAGAACAGACAACATGGAAACAGAACATCGCCTTCAATCCTTCTCCAGATAGCTCCCCCTCCCCCCTAGTCCCTTTCAGTAATATCAACAGTATATTAGTTTCAGCAATATTACTTTATCAGGCAGGAGTAGAGTTAGGAAGAGTTGTAGACTATGAGGAGGATACAGAAGAAATCTCTTGATTAATGGAAATCCCTATTTGTCTTGAAATAGTCAACAAAGTCATGAGGTGAAATGGAGGAAGAAAAACAGGTAATAGATGGTGGTCTGAGTAGAGAGTCAAAGATAGAGAAGAGGTGTTGTAGGTTAGACTTGTGAGTGTTGATTAGTGAAGAAAAGTAGGTTTGTTTTGAATGGGAGAAGGCAGAGTTGGGACAGGATAAGTTTGTCGTGAAGGAAGTCTGCGAGAGTATGAGATTTCTTCCACAGAGGCATTAAAAAGGGCCGGGGTGAAAAAGCATTTTTGGCTTACCAGTTGCTTACGGCTTTTCTCCCCATGGCCAAGAATTACAGGCATACCCCGTTTTACGTACACCCGCTTTACGTACACTCACAAGTACGTACATTTATTTTTAGTTGCACCATACCCCTGTGTACGTACGCGTGCTTCGCGAGTACGGACACCAGGGGGCGGCGTGCGCACTGCAACCTCCTTCATGCTTGTCTTTATTATGATGCGCTCGATCTCCCTGTTCCCTCTGCCCTCCCATCTGTCTCAGTTCCCCCTCCCATCTGTCTCAGTTCCCCCTCCCATCTGTCTCCGTTCCCCCTGCACTCACGCTCCATAAAGCAGCAGCTAAACCAATGATTCCGCCCGTGACTCTGCTTCCTCGCTCTCCTCCTCCACCCTCCTCCCTCCTTCTCCCCCCTCCTCCCTCCTCCCTCCTCAGAGCTCTGCGAAGCTTTGCATGTGATGTGAACTACGGAGCAGCAGTGAGGGGAAGGAGAAGATCTTCTGCTGCAATCTTTGCGTGTGTGTGTGTGTGTGTGTGACTGAGTGACTGTGTGTGTGTTTGACTGAGTGTGTATGTGTGTGTGTGTGTGACTGAGTGCGTGTGTGTGTGTGACTGAGTGCGTGACTGACTGAGTGAGAGAGAGAGAGAGACTGACTGAGTGAGAGAGAGAGACTGACTGAGTGAGAGAGACTGACTGAGTGAGAGAGAGAGACTGACTGAGTGAGAGAGAGACTGACTGAGTGAGTGAGAGAGACTGACTGAGTGAGAGAGAGAGAGACTGACTGAGTGAGAGAGAAACTGAGTGAGAGAGAGACTGAGTGAGAGAGAGAGACAGAGAGACTGACTGAGTGAGAGAGAGAGACAGCGAGAAGGAGAGAGCTGCTATACAGCACTGACCCGCGTGCGCGCCTCTCACCTCCTTGCTTGCTCTCATTCATTTTATTTCAATAAAGCCTACTGTATTTATTTTGGTTACAAATGCATTATTTACTGCTGCGGACAGCTTTATTCTTACAATTACCCGCAATTTTTCGGGGCTTTTTCGACAGCCGCCGAACTTGGCCGCGCGCCGGCCGCGCGCAGCCGTTTCTTCAATCAGCGCTGAATGACGCCGAACAATAGAAGTGCCTGCGGCGCCGGAAAAAAAACGGCCGCGTCTGCACAGGGTTTTAAATTACCCGCGGTGCAGGCCGCCTGAGAGTAAGTTTAGCCGCCACTGTACATCAGTTATACACGTATATGACGATTGCAGTACAGTACATGCATTGTAAAGTGGGAAAAAGGTAGTGCTTCACTTTAAGTACATTTTCACTTTACATACATGCTCCGGTCCCATTGCGTATGTTAAAGCGGGGTATGCCTGTACTGTAGTTGGTTGCCCCAGGCAATCCCCAGCCACGGGGAGCATAAGAATGGCTATATGTGTAGACGTTACCTGCAACACCATTGTATTGTTTTCCCGTAATGTCATTCTTATAAACATACAGTACTGTAGAAACCAAATAAAGATAACATAATAAAGGTGCCGAACAAAGGACCAACTTTAGTCTGTTACTCTTCAAACATACATACTAGTGCATCATAGATGAAGTCTATATAAACAATAATTGATAATTAAATTATTGTTCTTGGAAAGGCTTCTTGGCATTGTACAGATGTTATTTTTACGTGCCAAATGTAGATGTGACAGAAATATTCATTTTGTCTGCAGAAAATGTATTTATTGTATTTCTCACTATCATTTTGTAGCTTGATAACAATCCCAAGGTTGGATCTCTGTGTAAAGGGTGAGCAGTTATTACATTTAGATCTAATATTTATTATTATGTTACCCATGAATTATTATTTTTTATTTCGTAGAAGGTCTGGATGGGCCCTGAGATGACTGTGGAAGAGGGCAGCGCAGAGGCTGGTCCTGTCTATGGGCCTCAGAAGGTGGAAAGGCCACAGATGTGACTGTGAAGGCCCACGGAACACCCTACAGCCAGGCTTGTGGGGCAGCGGCCGACTATAGGGGTGGTCCTACAGGCCTGCGGATCAGGCCCTACACCTTATGATCGCGGGGGAAAGGGAGGATGTTGGTGAAGAAGATATGGGCCCCTGGCGGTGGAGGGATTAGAGATGGGCTTTGGGGAATGCTATGGGCCTGGAGGGTGGGGGGATTAGGTATGAACCCGGTGTAGGAGGGTGGCGGAGGGAGGAAGGTCCACCTAAAAACTAGAGGGGGAGGTGGGCACACCCAGGAGCTTGGACGTTTGCAGAAGTTAGGCCTGACTTTCCCTGTTAAGGCCAGCCGGGCCCCCCAAAGCCACCTGGCCTAGCACACTTGTTCCGGATCTCCTCCTCCTCCCCCCCCCTGTTGGCGGCCGTGACTGTGATTGTTCGCCTTTGTTCTTGATAATGTAGACATTCCTTTCTTCGGTAATACTGTACCATTCTCATATAGTTATATTTTACTGTCACTTAATTTCTGTTTCTTCTCTCTACTCTCACCTTCTGTTATTTTCCTACAGGCTCTGGTAAACTATGTAACCTTCCTTCTTCAAGCTTTATATTTGAGAATACAATTTTAATTTCTACTTTTAATCTGAAAAGATGCATTTATCACTAAAATAAAATGTATTACCACTTCCCCATTGAGATTCCTGTAATAGACTTTCACATTTATTTTTGTCATAATAACACCTGTGCTACCTACAGTACTGTATGTACAATTACCTTTATTTACCACCTGTTCATGACATGGAAATAGCAACTACATAACGTTTAGGTGTAACCCTCCTTGCCCGGCTCTAAAGGAGTTTACATTGAGTTGAACAACATACATTGCAATACTCAGTTTCTCAAACCTGATTAGGGTGCTGGGTCAGTGTAGGCTGTGCATGGATATGCAGATAGGATGGGTGCCAAAAACTTTAATAGTACACAGAAGCGCTTTATTCAGATCAGTTTATACGGCTCATCATATTAAGACTACTTCATGTTAGACACAATAACTGGTGGAAAATCATAAAGTTACTCTGTGCTTCTTCCTCGCGTAGCTTTCACTCCTACGCTTGGAAGATTGGCAATCTCCTACATAGCGTCAATACTGCCCCCTCTCAGGTGGGCCCCTGCTGGGGAATACACTTTGCTTTCTAGGATCAGTATCCCCTTACTGTGTACTGCATACTTCATCCATGCACATTGGATCAGGAGTTTACCAAGGACCGTCCAATGGGGCCGATCCGATTATGCTCCAGAGCTACTACTGAGAATTCCTACTAAGCACATGCTCACTCCTCCTGCCGAATGAAAACAATCTTGGGTCATTACTATAGGGAGTAACTATATAGGACACATTCCTTAAGGGAAAACAATTAACAGGGACAGGACACACAGGACAAGATAAATTAATCGATACACACAAACTTATTTATAGGACTCACGGTGAGGCCTCAGTCTGAAATCTGAATAACCTATTTCTAGAGCTATAATAACCTTCAGTCTCCCTATGGTGACATCACTGGTCACAAGACGTTCAAGGGAGTGGCAATCCCTTCTGCATAGTCATCCTACATCACACGATGGGGAGGGGCAATACCAGAGTGATCTCACACAGTCAACCCTTAAAGGCCATTAACCTCTTAACTGAAATAGTAGTCCCCAGAGGGGGGCTACATAGATACAGTATCTGAGACTATGTGTTCACTCTACAGCATATGTGTCTCTAATCTTCCATTAGACATGGACTTGATTTTACTTTGAAATACTCAACCAGAAAGAAATTGTCTCTTGTTGAACAATATTGCAGTCAGATTAATTGAGTAGCACTTCTTTGCAAATATGGTCCTTCATGGCTAATTCAGGTCAATGGACTCTAAGGAGTTTTCCAGCAGCAGGAGGTATCTTGAGGAACAACAGTGCTTAGTAAATATGGGCAATAATGTTCCATTCAGCTAAGACTGTTGTTTTTGGCTTTACAGTATAAGATATAGACTTACTGTAGTAGCTGTGTGACATACAGAGTCAGTAAATGGAAGTGAGCCAATGCATAAAAGGCAGACATACTTTGCCAGTGTGGGTAAATTCGTTGTTGTTGGAGTATATGAGAGAGGGTAAGGCATACTGTAATTAAACAAGTGGAAACAATATCTGAGTAAACATAAGCAGCTATAGACACAAGTTACTTAGGGTGAGTGTGTATGTATGTAGTGTCTAGATCTCAGAATAATATTTGAGTATTAAAAGAGAGTAGATGGATGTGTTTTCTGCAAGAAAGCATACAAAGCTGTTCAGCTTTAGTAAACGCCAAAATATATCCAGTCTTAGACAGCTGCATTATTTACCTAGGAAAATCCCTAGTGAGCCTCAAATTTAGGTAGGCTTGAGAGACTACTGTATAGTTAGTTCACTAGTTCTGTATCTATCAGTCTATATGTGTGCATAGAGTATCTGTATGCATGTGTAGTCACACTATGTACAGTATATATAAAGTACGTGTGTATGTAATTAAGAGGAACAAGTGGAAGTAGTGAATTGCACTAATACTTTGCATAACAGAAACTGAGTATATAATTACATACACCCATGCATAAGTAAATACATGTATGACTATGTACTGTATGTATTGTAAAATGTTTGTAAGCTCTCATAACTTTTTAATTATTATGATATACTGGGCCCTTACAATCTGTTTTTCCCTTAATACACCAGTCTGAAACTGATGCACGCATGTTGTAATACAGTATGAAAAACATGAACATTAATCAAATGTATTTAGTCAGACCGTATAAGTAAAGATTTGTGAAGGTTTCCCGATTTCTTAGTAAAGGTTCCTTTATTTTTTTAAGGAAATTGCACCACAATTAATCATTTCAGTGGAGGCTATTTGTCTATACGCAGGCTCAATAAATGCCTACTTCTAGATTTATTTTATGCAAATATGTAGAAAACTCAAATTTAGCCAAAATGTCACTAAACAAAAATCTACATTTTGATCAAAGTTGAAGGCAAGGTGCTCTCTAAGGCCGCGCTTATAGTGCTGGCGACAGCGACTCCACTCGTCGCCGTCGCCACCAGCGAAGATTATAATTGTTTTTTAGCGACGGCCGCCAGTGACGTCACTAAAGGGGGCGGGCCACGCAATTTTATTAATTTAGAGACTGTCACATGTGGCGACCGTCTCTAAAAAAATCAAATTTACCCGGCATCCAAATTTTTAGAGTCGCCGTCGCGCTTACTATAAGCGCTTGCGACGGAGTCAATTAATTTGTTTTGGAGCGACGTTAGGTCGACGTCGCAAGGCACTATACGCGCAGCCTAAGTACTGTACTTGTGTTTTCTTAAAGTCTTTTACATAGAGTCTTTGTGCCTTTTTTGTAAGCTGCTACTGTTCCAAATTCATAGTTAATACAAATATTTGAACGTGTTTTACATGTCTACATTGTTTTAAAACAGCCCCCCAAAATTATTTTAGACCTAAATCCAATGAGTGTGTTATGATATTGCTGTAGTTCTTTTTTATTCTTTTATCAATGCACCACACTAGAACTGACAGTGAATCCCTGCGCTTCTCCCTTTGGGATAGCAATAAATGGGGATATATATATATATATATATATATATATATATATATATATATATATATATATATATATAGTTATTGAGGCAAAAAGTGACACTGTGTGCTCATTTGCATGTCATTTCCCAGAATCCCTTGCTGCAGTGGAAGTGCTGTATGCTGGGTGATAATGGGGAAAGGCGGGGTTGCAGACCTGCCTAAGACATGCAGATGAGCATACAGCTATATTTGCATATTTGCTTTCCTGTGGAGGGTTTTTGTCACTTTTTTTATTCACCATAACTTAACTCAGTATTATGTTTTATATATATATATATATATATATATATATATATATATATATATATATATATATCCCCATTTATTGCTATCCCAAAGGGAGAAGCGCAGGGATTCACTGTCTGTTTTTCACATTTGTATGGCCAATCTCTTCGCCAGCTGCATGCTCCTTACATGGAGAAGCGCGGCGATTATATATTTGTTGTACGACACTAGAACTCCATCAGTGACATGATAATATTGGGTCATTGAGCCGTCTTCATTTATTTTTATTGTAACCAGTCCACACACATGTAGCAGGCTTCCCCCTAGCCCCCCTTACCACCACAGGAGAACAGGGACCCCCGTGGTATGCCGGGGAGCTGCCGGCGACATTAGTTACAGGGCGTCGCCATCTTGTAGGAGCTCGCGGTTGCGCAGTGTAGTTGCACACGCGCTGTACAGTGCCAGGAGTGCAAGGTTAAGGTTGGCGTGAGGTCGCACATGCGTAGAGCCACCGCGGTAGCCATTACAGGATCGCGCATGCGCAGTAAAGATAGCGCACACAGTTCCAATGCTACAGAGGTCTGAGTGGACTACAATTCCCAGCAGCCTCTGGGGATTGCCCTTTCACCCACATCACGTGCAGCCAGTCAGCAAATAAGGTTTTGCAGCTTCTCCTGTGGAGGAAGGCTACAATGTTGCGGGGACCACGTTTGTCAGTCAGAGCCAGGAGCAGCCAGGGGAAGGAGGTAGGGTTCAGGAGTCAGTGACTCCCTGCACTAGACCAGCAGCCCCCAAGGCCCGAGATAGCCCTGAGCCACCCAGTAGTGTGAGTTGTGTCAGGGACAGCCCTCAGGTTAGGGACCCTGCCACTTACTTTCTAGAGCCAGTTAGGGACACAGCAGAAGCTGCGCGTCCGTCCAGAGGTTTGGGCTCAGACCTTCGCTGTCGTTGCAGTAGCCATCCGGGTGGGATCGCCCCGGACGGTAGCTCCTGCATTCAGCCGACATCAGCCTTCGGATCCTTTGTGAAGTTCCTTGGCAGGCCCGGGCAGGTAATCCACAAGTGCACCAACGACCTCACTCATATTCACACGGGACATAGTGGCTGCGCAATCACACATACACATCTCACTTGAAGGGTGGGGTAATACTGTGTGGGGTTACTGGACACTGGGTGGGATCATCCCGGAGGGTAGCTCCTGCATTCAGCCGACATCAGCTTTCGGATCCTTTGTGAAGTTCCTTGGCAGGTCCGGGCACCGGAGTGTCTGGCAGGTAATCCACAAGTGCACCAACGAGCTCTCTCACATTAACACGGGACATAGTGGCTGCGCAGTCACACATACACATCTCACTTGAAGGGTGGGGGTAATACTGTGTGGGGTTACTGGACACTGGGTGGGATCATCTGGTGGGAGTGTAAGGGAAGGTAGCGTCCTGCGAGACGCGTGAGTTAGTGTCTCCTCTACGGAGGGACACCTGTTGATGATTGAGTGTTATGCTTGAGTACAGTCACCATAGTAAAAGCATTATTGGTTATTATACGTACGGTGTGCTGGTAATTTGTATGTGTCCTGCGAGGAACAATTCCCGCTCTGCCGGGAACCATCACAGGTGGAGGCGCTGCACCGAGTACAGGGTTACTCCTAATATAATTGCCCCAGGTTCCCCGTGGCGGAAGCTCAGCCCTCCTGTGAGCCTAACAGGTAAAGCACCACACCTGGTAACACTAAGTTCCCCGCACCCACACTATATCTGCGATTGGGTTGGGTGGAATACCTGTTACACACATATAAAAGCTAAAACACGACAACAGTTTCAGCCATATTTTGCCTTTTTAGAACGCTGAGGCTTCACTGGAAAATAGAGCTCAACAACATGACAATGTATAACATTTGTAAAGTAGGAGTGTTAAAGAGGTATTTTAATTTTTTTGTTTAGATTAATCTACTATTTGAACAACCTTGTTCACTGTTGTGTTGTTAATGTTACTGCAAATGATTTGCTGAAAATCTCTACAAAATGTTAAATCAATAAGTTAAAAGGCACTACTGCCCTCTGGTGGAAGATCTTGATATTTTAGGACTTTTGTGGTACAGAAAGTACATTACTGGCAGTAAAAAAGTGACAAAACCCTTCCATCGTACAGCAAACATATACAAATAACACTTGTGAGGACACTCACATGTCTCAGACAGGTTCACAAACCTGCCTTTTCCCATAGTCACTCAGCATACAATGCTTCCACTGCAGCCAGGGATTTTGGGTAATGGCATACAAATGATCACTCACGCTGTGTTAATTTTTTTGCTTCTTGTCCATTTTAACATGGACCCCTATAGGCTTATAGCTGCTGTTTTACACCGCTGTTTCAATACAGCTACTACTGTGAGTACTCATTTGCATGCCACATGAAAAAGAAACCACTGGGAATCATACAGTAGTTGAACAGAAAAAGATCAAGCAGCAGATTAGTTCTGCATAATTAACAATTAATTAGGCCATTTCATCTATAATGCAAGAACTCATGTAGGGTTGGTTAAATACACCTGGGTGAGAGTAATAGCCTGAAACTGATAGTTTTAATGCAGATTGAAAACAATGAAATTAGTAGTGAAAGGGTTTATAATTGCAAATCTCAGAACACAAAACACAAGTATTACTCAAAAGTACAGTAAGAAAGCCTAGAAACAGTGGCGTAACTAAATTTTTTGGGGCCACCGTGCAAAAACATTTATATGGCCCCCTAAATTAAAAAAAATATATATTGTTTCCACCGGGGTCCTCAGCTCAGCGGCCTTGCGAGCACCCCCTCCCCCCCACTTACACACTACATTGCTCTCACATACTCACTCCCCCCAAGTATTTATCTCTCTCCCTTACACTTCCCCCATGTATTTCTCTGCCTCCCTCCCACTCCCCCCCCACGTATTTCTCTCCCTCCCACTTCCCCCCACGTATTTCTCTCCCTCCCACTCCCCCCGTGTATTTCTCTCCCTCCCACTCCCCCTGTGTATTTCTCTCCCTCCCACTCCCCATGTGTATTTCTCTCCCTCCCTCCCACTCACCCCCTCACCCCCACCCCATGTATTTCTCTCTGTAAGAGATGTGTGCAGAGGTACATATAATGGAGACCGATTTGGGTGCCTGTTCCTTTATCCAGGCAAAACATTAAAAATAAACAAAATAACAAACCCATATCCCTTTGTAAGGGCTAACTTACTTCCCCAAACCCTATCTGCAGGACTGGAGGGATATTCCCATTACCAGCCTATCACCCCAAAGTCTCAGGAGGTACCTTAAGCAAGTGGACCTCCGTGTCAGTCTCTGGCAGGTTCCTGGGTCTTCTGTGTCCAGGAAATATAGGTCCATGGGTGTCTGGTGTCTTGATCTCAGCACAGCCTTTGTGCTCAAGACAGTGTGTGTGTGCAAGCTTCTCTGCTCTCCTTCTGTCAGCCCAAATGTGAGCTAAGGAATCTCTCTCCTGTTTCTCACATCAGGCTTTTTCAAAGAGTCCTAATCAGCCAGGTGGAGTTTGGTTGATTGCCTATGTGCAATTAACCAGCACACTGCTGGATTTAGAGACAGTTTCTCTCAAACAGTGATAAGTCCCTGTTACATACCTCCTACAGTATGTTTGTGGGAAGCTCTGGCTTACCATGGCCAAAGCCCATCCTTCCACTCTCACTAGATATATCCCTGCAGCTCGAATGAGAGTGGATGGAGAACAAGAACCTTCAGTCCCACTGGGATTGGAGCCCTTTCTCCAGGTCAGTAATGTCTCCTCCAGAAGGTGCTTGAGCTCAGCACTCTTCAGTCGCTCGAGGAGGACTTTTCCCAAGCACAGTCTTTCTTCTTTCTTCTGACCGCTTGGTCACGTATTTTCCCCTGCGTCGAGCGATCCTTTCTTCCCTGAGTTTAGGGTGACCATCTGCATCGTGTTCTGTAGCCATATTCACGGGTGGTTCAAGCTGGGTGGAGTTTTTATCCAAACCGATTGACTCCCGTGGCGTCTCACTTTGGTAGTTACCTAGTGTTGTACCTGTAGAGGTGTGAACACCGAACCAGTTCTGCCTCAAGCTAGCCAAAGACTATATCTTTCTAGCAGCTATCTTCATTGTGATGAATATGGCTTGGGCCCAATTGCTACAGATTTTAAAATGTATTAATATTGGTATGTGTGAACTGGATTCTACTATCAATCGCTACAGATTTTAAAATGTATTAATATTGGTACAGTATGTGTGAACTGGATTATACTATCAATTGCTACAGAATTTAAAATGTATTAATATTGGTATGTGTGAACTGGATTCTAATATCAATTGCTACAGATTTTAAAATGTATTAATATTGGTAGGTGTGAACTGGATTCTACCATCAATTTGCAAGATCCTAAAATGTAATTAACAATTTGGTGTGTCTGTTGATTAGGCAGACCCCTCCCTTAATTATTAGTCAATGTGGCTGTGTTTTATCATACTTAAGGCAGGATACTTTGGCTGTGAGCCATATGGCTGTGTAACATCAAAGTGTGTAGCAGAGTTAATCTTGGAGTTGAAATTGGAGGTGAAGATTGAGGAGGATCTGAACTCTGAACAACAACTTTACAACTGTGAGAACTTTTCTTTCTAAAAGCGGTGATTCTTTGTACTCTTCCTAGCCTCCAATACCTGACCAGTCTCTCCTCCTGTATCTCACTATGCCCTCCCTATTTCGTTTTCTGTTTACTGTTTCCTCGCTCCTTTGTGAACATCCCTGTTCTCTCCAACATCCCCACTACCCACTGCACCATTATTTATACACCTCTCTCCCAACAACTTCTTTACCCCTCAATAAAAAACACCCCCACAAATCCTCTATTCACACCCTCTATCTACTCCTTCCTGCTGCTGGGGATCTCCCCTAAGCCTGAACCCAGACATACACACCTGATCTTACCCACGCCTCCCTGCCATCTCTTCCACTGTAAATGGTGTTAGCCTTTTCATTTAACACTGACTAACCTTAAAACTTGCCCCACAAATCACAGTCCCACAGTCACTTATACCACCCATTGTAGCCAAGCACACCAATCTACAGCACTTATTCCCTCACCTGCTCTCTCTGTAAGTTTCCCCACAAACCACTTAGATTGTAAGCTCTTCGGGGCAGGGTTTTCCTTTCCTATTGTCTGATTTTTGCTGCACTTATTGTATTATTATAATTCCCTGTACTGTATTCTTTGTGAAGCGCTGAGTCCACTTTTGGCGCTATATAAATAAAGACATACAATACAATACTTAGACTGAGGATAGTTTTTGAGAGCTGTCCAGCTCCTCAGCGAGACTTTGAAGTTCCTTTTTAGAGACTTCCAGTTCTGTGCAGCAACTGCTAATCTCTTGGTGTGAGGCATCCAGTTCTATGAGGACAGTATGAACCTCATTCTGCGATATATCCACTTCTGTCACCTACTGTTGACCTTCTGGTGTGAGGCATTCAGTTTTATGTGGAGAGTATGAACCTCAGTCTGAGAGACTTCCAACTCTCTACAGCGATCGCTAACCTCTTGCAGAAAGATGAATCTCTTTCAGTGCCTCCTCATACTTCCGTTTCAGATTAGCAATCATTCGGTCAGACTTGCTCTGCTTTTCATCCATGGAGGAAATAGTAGTGCTTGCAGTTTCTCGATCCGTCCTTAGATCCTCCAATTCGGTCTCGGCCGCCGAGTAAATTGCAAGCACAGTCTTCTGTAGCTCAGCATTATTTTCTCTCTCCATTTTCAATTCTTCACGGAGCAGATCAGAGTTATGCCTGGCAACTTGTAGTGCATCTTCAGGGCTGGTCAAGGGATCGTCACTCACTGGTTCCGGCTCCGCTTCCCTGGTATGGTTGGTTGAGGGTTCCTCACTGTTAGCACCGGACAGACACTTCTTTGGGTTACACGACTTCTGCGTTGGGCCCTCTGGATATTCTGTCATTTGCGTGACAAATGCTCAATTTTCTCTAGACTGCAAGGCATCTCGGACCCCCTTTGTCTCTGAGAGATCTGCGGACATGTCTGTTCCTTCCACGGTAAGAGAAGCACCGCTTTTCTTTTTCCGCCTTTTTTTTTGGACGACTCCGTCCCATCAGGGATACTGTGGTCTCCGTCTTTATTTGAAACTTCAGCAGCATCACTGAGCCACCAGGCTTTTCTTGTGCAGTTGCGTTAGGAATATTCAGGGTCATAGAGACCTGTTTGTTCGGTGTGTACAGAGTTTAGTCACCTTCACCATTCTTGGGGTGTTTTGTGGGTGTGACCCGGTTTGGGTTCCCCATAAGAAATCTCTTCATCCTTATCCATACCTCATAGGACCGGAAGGACCACTCTTCCATGGGGTAGGGTTCATTACAGGAATGCCACATCTTGTCCTCCATTTTGGCGGTATCAGGTGTATTTTTCTTCCTGACCTCAGGAGGTGCTATTGCAGCTGTTGTCACTGTACTTGCTAGAACACCAGCTGGTAATCCTACAGGTGAGCAGACGTTGCTTGTAGAGTTCATAGCTCTCACAGGCATCTCTGTAGACTTTTTCTTTTTCCTCTTTTACTTTGGTAGGTTCTGAAACATCAGCAGTCCTGTGCACATATTCTTTCTCATCAGTTATACTGGATGTGCACTTGCCAAGTAAAACTTATGTATCTTGCTTGTGACCACAGCGCATTGCTTGTTGCTGCAGTTCCTTGGCATGTTGAAAAAAAATACTCCTCTGGCTGTAGCCTTTTTCTGGGGCCATATAGGGATCATTCTCATAATTTGAATAAGGCCTGAAGGGACACTGCTCCATGTGGCTGGGCTCATTACACCAGGAACACATTTTCGTCCCCGTTCTTGCAAAGTTTGTATTTGACTTCAGCTGGGTGGCCATTTTAAAATCCCATGGGGGTTGTTTTTTTTCTTTTCTTTCACAAGTGGTGGAGTAGACTCTGGTCACAGCATCAGTCCCTTGAGTGGGTCACCATATGTCACAGTCCTCCCAGTCAAACGGTGGCGTTGTGGCTTTCTCCAGTGCAGTGTAGTTTTCCTGCCTGGATGTGTATCCCTTTAATTCTGGTCACTGCTGCATATGATTATTGGCTTTGTTTCTCAAGCTGTTGCAAGAACTGTATGTCGGCAAAAGCACAACAAATTCACTGGCAGTCTACGGGACCCCTTTGAAATTCAAGGGCCACCTCTCATCCCACTTCTCACACCATAAGTAAGCGATGGGTGCAGAGGTACATATAATGGAGACCGATTATAGTTCAATTTTATCTCGGCTTTACGGAGCCTATTCCTTTATCTCGGCAAAAATTTCAAAATAAACAAAATAACAAACCCCTATTCCTTTTAAGGGCTAAATTACTTCCCCAGACCCCATCTGCAGGACTGGAGAGATATGCCAGTCTATCACTGCAAAGTCTCAGGAGGTACCTTAAGCAGGTGGCCCTCCATGCCAGTCTCTGGCAGGTTCCTGGGTCAACTGTGTCCAGGAAATATAGGCCACTGGGTGTCTGAGTGTCTTGAACTCAGCACAGCCTTTGTGCTCAAGACAGTGTCTGTGTGCAGGCTTCTCTGCTCTCCTTATGTCAGCCCAAATGTGAGCTAAGGAATCTCTCTCCTGTTTCTCACATCAGACTTTTCTCAGAGTCCTAATCAGCCAGGTAGAGTCTGGTTGATTGCCTGTGTGCAATTAACCAGCACACTGCTGGATTTAGAGGCAACATATGCCGCTGTACACCTTCCACTGCAGCACTGAATGTAATACCTGCAAAGAGCAATTTAAAAAACAGTAAAGTGTGCTACAGTAAATACTAGGAGCCTGTTTAGGCCCATTCTAGTGGCCCTAGTCATAGTGCTGCACACTACCCTTACAACAGGACATTTAGACTTACTATATTTCTTTTTGGCACATGTACAGTACTTGCTATTCAAAAAATGAGTGAACAAAGTAAGCATGCTTTGCAAGCAATAGTCAAGCTTCCACATACAGGTTCTGTTTACATTAGGCTTAGTGAAGAGCGCAAAAACTTGACAAAACTATCACACACCAGAGCAGAGACTCCTTTTCCTATTGTTACTTTTATGTCTGAAGTGCTTATTCCCATTATGTGTTATATTATTGTAATCCCCTGTGGGACTACTGTGGCCTTTTGGGGGTTAATGGCGTATTGTATTGTATGTCTTTATTTATATAGCGCCAATGCAGCGCCTCACAAAGAATACAGTACAGGGAATTATAATAATACAATAAGCGCATCAAAATCAAATATAAAAGGAAATCCCTGCCCCGAAGATCTTACAATCTATGTGGTATCATGGGAGACTTACAGAGACAGCAGGTGAGGGAATAAGTGCTGTAGAAGGCAGTTATTGGTCACAATAGTTGGTAGGAGTGACTGTGGGTGGGACAATAGCCATGAGTGCAGGCTATTGGGATGCTTGATTTGTGAGGCGAGTTTAAAAGGTTAGTCAGTATTAAATTAGATACTGTATGTTAACACCATTAGCAGGGGAAGAGGTGGCAAGGAGGCGTGGATGAGAGCAGGTGTGTACATGGCATGTCGACCCTTTTGCTAGTGATACTTTTCCTATAACACAGGATTGTGGGTGAGTCAGCAGATGCTAAGTCCCCCTCTGTGTTGGCTAGAGATAAGGACATCAGAAGGGGTATATATAAGAAGGAGAAGGTTCTAAAGAGGAGGCTCCTGGAGAGTAAGAGTGGAGGAGCCTCAGTGTATATAGTTAAGAATTATGTTCCTGAGTGTAGAGGACAAACTCGTCCCTGTTTTATTATGTTCTAGCTAGGGACAGCGCCCCTTCTGATAGGGTCTGGAGATACAGTATAACCAAGGTGAATCCAGCGATTCACAGAAGAAGAGGCAGGCATGTCACAGAGGTCCCCATGAGGAGGGCCCCCAGTGACATCAAATCAGCTCTACAGGTACTGTAGATCCCACATGCTTCTGTAATGGTGGCAGGCCCCCACCCAATCTCATATTGGCCCCTGTGGGTGTAATCTGCTCCCAATTACATGTAAGTGTGTTGTGGTGCACCTGCAGGCAACAGGACTCCTGAGTCTCCCGCTGGTTGGTAATGGGGAATATCACCATGACAGGCGTCTGAGGTAGTGTTCTGAGTCCTACTCACATTCGGTACAGCGCCTCCACCCCATCAGTATCCCTACGGCAGCAGGGGGAAGTATCTGATGGGGAACTCCTTCGCGATGCATCCTCCTGGCGAATAACTCCACACTCACACAGGAAGGTTGTCTTGAACTTGGGCATCTTTAATAACATCTCTCCAGGCAGACTGCCCATCATAGCGGTCGTCACTAGCCGCTCATTTCTTTGAGGTACTCCATTCAGAAGGTTCCTCCTCTCTTAATTGAGTTGCTCTCCACCTCTCCCCTAAGGGAGACCACCAGCTGTGCCAGGTCCCTGGACACAGTGTGTATTCAGCTTGTCACTCTGACAGACAGACTGGAATTCAGAACTCTTAGAACACTTAAACCAACTCCTGTCCTCTACTAACTTTAGGCAGTGCTGTATCTTATATAGACTCCAGAAAGACCCACCTCTGCATCACTAACAGTGGACACAAAGCATGCTGTCACTTCCTTTGCTACATATGACACTTCACTACCAGGGTTTGAGGGCAAACCTCCATGATAGTTACTGGCAACCCTGCCTTCTTACCAGGATTTACTACCAGCATGAGAGAGATCTGTACACCAATTTTACACATGGCTACACTTCAAACCTATTTTGTATAGAAGTGGCAGTTGAGAGATAGGGGATCTACATCCCATTCCTATCTACTTGAGTCGACAAGGTCCCAAGACGGGCCCATAGAGACAGAGAATAACAGACTTTATGGAAAATGGGGACAGGTCAATTAAGGATAATCAGGTCAAATGTCTGCACCTCCCAAGTGTATTAAGTGTGGGTGCCCGTGGATGCACCTGTTGAGAGTACAGACAAACAAAATGAAACAGACAACATCTATGCAACTGTGTACTGTGTACGAATGAGAAGAGCCCTACTAGTAGGGGGAACAAATAAAGAGTGTTGTTTGTACTACAAACGTTCCTGGCACCCATCATTTCCATCTTTGCTACCTCATCGCCCAGCCGCTTGAATCCAGCACCCTGAGTAAGATAATGCCTTCTGAGTAGCTATTTAAAGATACACTGGTGTAAACTCCCTGGGAGCTGAACACGGAGGGTTACATTATTATGTCACCTGTATTAATTCTGTGGAGCACTATGTACACGGAGGGCGCTATATAAAGATATAAATACATACACAGCCCTGTTACTGTATATAGCCCAGAATGCAGTATCAATTAACATATGTAATGTAGTTTGATCATGTGCTGCAATATGCACTTTGGACACTAGAGACTGCAATTTCACCTTCTTTGATATACACACACAGACCTATCTCACGAATGAAAAGTAATAGCATTCTATTGTTTAACAAACATTAAGGAATAAACTTTATTTTAGCCAATAATGGATTTATTTCAGTTTTCAATAATTAATAACATTATATGGATACAATTAGAAACACCACAGTAGAAAATAGAACAGCATATGAAATGAATATGGCAGAACTATCAAAAACTATTTAAAAAAATGACACTCGGTTGCTAATTAGCTATATAATACTCAAAAAGCAAAACATAAATAGAAAGGAGATGCTTCTCGGATGATTCCATATCTATTTCTCTTTCAAGGAGGACTGTAGAACAGATAAGGAGTAGCTGCAGGAGAGCTCAGTGAGAAAAGGAACTGACTCAAAACAATGACACGGAGGTGACCCGGTGTCAGCTCCTTGTGACCTTGGGCAAGTCACTTCACTTTCCCTGTGTGTCATGTACCAAAAATAGATTGTAAGCTCTATGGGGCAGGGACGCATGCCTGCAAAAATTCTATGAACAGCGCTATGTACTATGTCACTGCTATACAAGAAAAAAAAAACCAGTATTATCATTAATTATAAGGTCATTCTAAAAGTGATGTTTAGAACATTGCATATAGTGATAGTAAATGCAGAATACTAGATTTTAGCTTACACAGCCCAAAAACAAAACCTGCAGTTTGCTTGCGAGCAGCTCGTGTAATACTTGTCAATGGATCTATCACCTAAAATAGGCATGCTTAGCCTGTGACATTCACACTCCTTAAACACCGTCCTTATGCATTCTCAGTCTCACAGTGAACAACCACATATACCTTCGGTTTCGAGTGTGCCCCTTATTCATTCTAGATCAGGGGTGTCAACCCCAGTCCTCAAGGGTTAGCAACAGTATATCCCTGGTTTTCAGGACACCCCTGCTTCAGCACAGATGGCTCAATCAGTGACTCAGTCAAGGACTGAGCAACTGATTGAGTTATCTGTGCTGAAGCAGGGATATCCTGAAAAACAGGAATATCCTGTTGGTGGTCTTTACAAATAAAAGGTACATCGTCATCACATGAATCTCCCAAATGTTGCAATACTTTACAGATTAAATACATAAACGATACTACACATTATAAATTACGTTCTTTCCCTTCAGTACCATGTGGCCCCACTAGACCCTTCCAATGAGAGCCCGGTTGGCCACAATGCTGCTGAAATGGTAAGAAGTAAAACAACAAATTCAACATACCCCACTCTCCATCTTCAGGGTGTACATGAACCCTCTGGAACTAATCCACAAATACAACAAACATTCTGAGCCACAATGTGAGTGCAACTGGAGGGTCTTTATAGTGGTCCCATCCAAAATAGGTAGCAGCAAGTGTGATGGGGTGCACAATAAAAACACCACTTACTCCCATGGAAAGGACAAAGAAGAGAGATTAGTAACTTTTTTTGTTGGTGTACTGTATAGCACAAACTGTGTACACAGCACCTCTACATAGAATTTTGCAGGCATACATTCTTGCCACTATTGCTTATAATTTAACTGTTGGTGCCTGGGGCACATGGAGATAAAGTGACTTGCCCAAAGTCATACAGAGCTGACACTGGGATTTGAACCATTTGAACCCTTGCCTCAAACTCAGAGTTGGCGCTTTTTCTTACTGAGCCATCCCTTCAGCAAACAGATAATCAATGTTCATTAGAAACATTGCAATTGGCCATGAATTGGAGAGGGTCATTGGGTCCGTGGATGAGGCCTCATTGGAAACTAAAGAGGTGAAGCTGCAGTGGATTGGGTGTTTCTGTTTTTTTTAATACCATGTAGATTTTAGTGTCAATTGTGTCCCAGAAGATATGTCCTTTTCTGGGGATTAGCGAGTTCATAAAACCGCAAAAAAGAAAGTAAAATAAACTTTACACAAATCCCAGACACCATCCAGTATGTGATCCTAAGTTGCACTGTACCTGAATGAAGATGAAGAGAGTACCCCAACTTAACATAAGAATTATGTGTTACACCATGTAGGCATGCTACTGTATAAATAAGTAGGGGCTTCGTAAATTACCTAGCAGTTCCATTGCATCATCCTCATCAATATCTTCTTCTGTGACAGACGCAGGAGTGCTGTGTACGGAGTCAAATGAGTCTTGGGAAAGCATTGCTGCCAGAAGTTTCTTATGTTGCTGTTGCTGCTGTTTTAGTCCTTTGCTCTTTGGCTCGATCTTCAAACTATAGAAACAATTCAGCGTGAGTTGTTTCCTCTTATGATGTATGCATTAAATAAATGGCATACACAATCATGAAAAAAAAATAACAGAGGAATACAGTATGTACTCATTGTAAGCAAAAAAGCAACAATCGTCACAGATTTCCAGACACTTTCATCACATCACAATTGGAAAATGGAGAGCAGTTTAAAAATAAAATGACTATGGCACACCTTTATATTATTATGCATGCTTCAAATCAAAGAGAAAAGAAAGAAATGTTAATTATTTATGGAATATGAAACATGAGCTTGGGTACAATCTCTAGAGTTTTCCATATGCAGAGCTTGTAAGCTTCAGTTGTACCAAGGAAGATACAGAGGAGATTAAAAAAAAAAAGCAGAATTAACAATTTTAAATGAAAATGTTGAAAAAGAACAAACAGGTACATTTAGCTTTGTGCAAACATCTCACCTTTAAAGAGAATGGACATACAGAGTGACAAGTATTAACATTTTTGTACCTTAAAAGTAGAAGCACACACAGAACGTGTTTTATATACATAGAAATGCATACTACATATTCCAAATGGAATGGCATCCGCAAGGAAAACTAAATAAATGGTACATTGGCCTATATTTATTAAGCAGTCTTCTGCCATAAAAAGGAAGGTCTCTTATGGCAAAAGCCTGCTTAATAAATATGCTCATTATCTTTTGCCTATGCAAGGAATTAAACTGAAGCATAGAATTTAGTGGCAAATAAAAACCACTTAGCCCATTTATGCCCAGATTATGCAACAGAGCTCCGCTAACTCAGGGCTCACAACGTCTTGAAATCAAAATCAGTTTCAGACGTTATGTTCCCTAAGGTTAACGCCAATTCACAAAGCTAATTATATGTAAAAAAAAGCCCAGCTGTTAGCTATCTCATTAGCATAGGCTTAACATCATGTTAAATAAGAACTGCCTTGTGTTACTCAGACACAGACCCTGAAATATGTGTTTTGCAGGTGACGAGAAGAGGGTTATATATCATTCCCAGCACATCTTTAGACAACACACGGAGAGACACCTGTGCACAAAAAGAAGCCCACTTGAGGTACCTGGGATATATGCTAATTTGAGTCATTTAAATACACTTTACATATCCTAATTAGCATATATCCCACATGTTGTCTAAAGATGTGTATGGAAGTCTCTCTCTCTCGGTGGGAGTGATGCCACCTTTATGTATGACCTATTGTCTCCATAAATCCCTGCGTTCACAATAATGAAGCTGTGTGGATATGCAGGGAACACCTATTTTGCATATAATTAGCACTAACCTATGTTATAGTTAGTGCAAGGCCCATTACGGCT
This sequence comes from Ascaphus truei, assembly GCF_040206685.1. NCBI lineage: Eukaryota > Metazoa > Chordata > Amphibia > Anura > Ascaphidae > Ascaphus > Ascaphus truei. The sequence goes on from NC_134484.1 coordinate 99,524,789, forward strand.
GAAACTTAACACTGTGTTACTGAGCTTTAAAGATACCTGTTAGCACTTAACAAGGCATTAACTTAGATTAACGCCTCGTTAAGTAAAAAAACAGACCTCTGTGGACTGTACTGGCCAGTTACACAGTGATCAAGACTGAGATGTCATACACTACATCTGTTTGCAACTGGCTCTTCTTTAAGAAGAGGGCAGAAAACAATGGCGGATATCCATGTACAATAGTAACATAGCAGGGAGAGGGAGTACTGTAGGTTGTGTGATACCTTTTATTGGACCAACAATTGGTTGATATGTTAGAAGCTTTCGAACCACTATGGAGAACCCGATGAAGGACCCTGAGAGGTTTGAAAGCCTGTAACATATCAACTACTTGTTGGGCCAATAAAAAGGTATCATACCTCCTACTCCCTCTCCCCTTTCTTTATAATAAGGAATGTTTAGACTTATATTCAAGGAACGGAACAACATTAAACTAGTTGGCAATCAAGAAGCAGCCACTGAACTAAAATAATCTGCTTCTCCAAACAGAGCCAATGCCTTTTTTATTATCCCAACACAGCAAGCAACATTCTTGATTCATCACCATACACTTCCATGCAATATATTTAGTGACATCATTAAGAAGAATAAGGGGTCGAGTGCTTATGTTTTTTTTTTTTTTTTAATTGAAAAATTGTATCTCACGATATTGTCACTTTAAACAGGACAACATTTTGCCAAACTTTGCCGATAAAGGCACAAATCATTTCAGTCACTAAGCACAATTAGAAGAAAAGAATAGTCTTTATAATAGGAATAGGCTTTTTTTTTACGGTCTTACAGTTAGCCTAAGTTGGATACTCTTTATAAGCAGCAGTCTGCACTGCCCACCACATGTTTTACATATTTATTTTATATTTAACTTCAAAACATCTCATCTTGCTCTTTCAGGAGATGTTTTTATTTTTCAAATCCGATGCTTCATTTAGGAGGTGAAATATTGCAGTAAGAGCTCTGAAAGGTCTCCCCAGTGCAGTCTGATGTTACTATGGTACCCACAGACGCTTGAGATTAAGGAGACAATGATTTTTAACACTGAAGAAAACAAACGAAAAAAATAAAGAGCAGGTCATGCTCAGGGGGTAAGATACTAGCATTATATGAGCTAAACTCATATAAGCTTCTAGAGGATATTGCTGTTTTAAACCATTTATTAACATTTTCATGACTGTTTTGTTGATGGGGAACCAGCAAAATTAATTGATTTTTTATTCTCTAGCAACTGAAGTACAGTATGCTTTGGAAAAATGAAAGTTGCTGATATAACTACTTGATAATTAGTGGTTGGAATACTAGAGACTAGTTTATAATGGCTTGACTTGGCCGTCTTTCTTTGATTTAAGTCCAAAACAAACAAAACACTTTCTCTTCTACTGAAGTTAGTAAATATGTAATGTTATTTCCCTTAGTGTCAAATACATACAGTAGAATAAGCAGTTCACAGTGCCAATTAAGTGTAAACGAAAACTCAATAGAAACTACAGATGCAGCCACCACTATCCGATCACTTGCCTGGGTAAAAACTAAGGCATCTCACAGTAAATGTCTCAACATGCCTCAACATTTCTGTGAGATTACTAATGGCCCATCGGATTAACACAGCGGGGGTCCCACAAGGACCCCCCCGCTGTGTTAATCCGATGGGCCATTAGTCTGGCTGCAGAAATCTCACAGAAATGTTGCCGTTTATTGGGAGATTGCCCCAGATATTCCAAGGCAAGTGATCGAATACTGGTGGCTGCATCTGTAGGTTATTTTGTTCTTTAAATTACCATTAATGTTTCTAATATACTCCTTTGTAGAAGCAGGTGTAACCTCATTGTTATTGAGAATATCTGATATGGCTCAGTCATTATAACTAAGCTACTGATTGAGCCGTCTGTGCTGAAGCAGGGATATCCCGAAAACCTGAACTGTTGGTGGCCCTTGAGGAATTTAGTTGGCCACCCCTGGTCTAGCACTTTGCATTTGGGATTCTATTCCTTTTGTGATTCAGCCTCTTCCTCAGATAATTGCCTCCATCTTTTGTGTGTTGTGTGTTATGTTTGTCCTCAGTTGGAACATTTGGGCTTTGATGGGTTAACCTGCACCAGGACTTAAACTCTGATGAATTTTTTGGCAATTAGTGTGCCTCTGTCTACCTGTATATTGCAGGTATGTTTATTTAAATTACACAGTAATTAATTTGCATGATCTACTGAGATCATTTGAAAGATTTTAGCACTGTTAAAGTAAAATCATTTAGCAGTGTCGATTTCAAATAGCTGTCATGATGGATTTTTTAAGAAATATCATACCTGCAACTTTAGAGTCACTGCAACAATTTTACTTGATATATATTTGATATTTGTAAATGAAGCATAACAAAAGCAGTATGTATTATGTATCACATTGCATTTGATTACATTTTGTTTCGGTTTGGGGCTAAATCTGATAAGCTATTAAACATATCTACAATGTAAAAGAACATTACAATGTCAGATCAGTTGATACATGACAAGCATTCACTCTATATCAAATTGAATATGTGTTGCTTAGAGGAACTTGGAGACAGTGTAATGCATTCAACTACAGTAAGCTGTGTTGTATTATCACTTACAAACCCCCCAACCAACTCTCTCTGCAAACCCTGGATAGGCCCTAGCATTCCAATGCAGCAAAACATTTTGGCAAGGAAAAGGCACACCTGTGCTGTTTAGTCTGCACACACTCACTTGGCTCACAACAGCTTCATGCAACATTACATACCTCTGTGATAATGAACCTTTTATGTATCTCAACTTTGTCCTTTATTGTGGCCTCATGGAAATGTTACTCTCTATCCATTACAATCCGCTCCTTCATGGCCCACACCCAATATCAATATACACCCTGGATTACTCAAAAGCCTTGCACTATCTGCTGAATGTTGGTGGATAACTCTGAAAACTAGCACACCAACCACCACTTACTCTAATGGCAAACATCACAAATTTACAACTTGCAAACAACTACTCAAATTTCTACTCATACTGTTTCTCTCTTTAGCAGGTGATATTGAACTTATCCCAGGCCCTACCTTTTCAACTCTTTCCCAAACAACTGAGAACACCCCCTTCAAATTCCAAACAGGTCTATATGTCGCCATATCATTATCTGGAGTCTGCTGCCCAAACTAGATGAACTAAGGGCATGGTGCCTTATGCATAAACCCAAAGCCATAGTTCTCACAGAAACATGGCTAAACCCTAAAACTCTTGATGCAAATATCGCCATTCAGGGATACTCCATTTCTAGGAAAGATAGGTCAAAGAGAGGAGGAGGGGTGTTGTTTTATATTGCAGACACCTTACAATTTACACTATTAAATTGCCCCCCAAGCCCACCCTCTTTTGAAATCCTAGTTGGCAAAATCGGCCTCCCCTTTTCTAAACCCGTCTTGATTGTTGGCATCTACCGCGCCCGAAAGCCCCTCTACAGTCCCTGACATATCACCCAGTTTCTTTGCTCCCTTTTCTCTCTGAATGAGAAGAGTGAGCTGCTAGTTCTTGGGGATTTCAACTACAATTGGCTCAATCCTAAAAACCACAAAATACAGATACAACTCAAGTCACGTAAACTAACGCCACTTACTTTCCAATCCACCCGGACAAACCTGAAATCTCACAATCATTCCTTGCTAAACTGGATTCTCTCCTCATATCCAGGCAGAATCCAATCCTCTGACATCCTTCCTGACATTGTCTGTGACCATGCAGTAGTGTACTGTGCAAGGAAAATTAAACCACCCCAATCAAGCCCTACAGTTCTCCTCACTAGAACATTTAGAAACTTTAACCCGCAATAGTTTCTGGCTGACCTTACCAACTGCCCTCGGTACTCAATCGACTTAATTCCTGACCCCGAATCTGCGCTCGACTATTTACAATCTGAGTTCTTAAAACTCTGTGATACCCATGCCCCCCTATGCAGAATAAGAATACGGGGGGCCCACCTTCCATGGGTTACAACTGACCTTATAGCACTCTACAATTTCAGGGATGCCTAGTGGAAAAAGCTAAAAAGTAACTGGCACTACCAAGGATCTTAATAACTACAGTTGCCTGCGGAATATGTGCACAAGGCAAACAAGACATGCAAAAGCACAATATTACTCTGACAATCTTCGCCAGAATACATCAAACCCAGCTAAATTCTGGAAGGTTATCCACAATATATACCAGCCTTCTAGCTATCAACAACCACGTAATATCACTAAGGAGGATATTACTCTGACAAATCCCACTGACATTGCAAATGCATTCAGTGATTATTTTGTGGGGTGTGCTACTAACTTATTAGCGAAATGCAACCCAAACCTCAAACATGAACCTCATTCTGAGAGTACCCCTATAGCCCCACCCTCTCCCAACACTGCTCACATTTTTCAATTTGTACCCTTATCTGAAGAGGAGATTACACAAGCGCTCCTCAAATTAAAACTAAGCAGCCAATGCGGACCTGACTTACTGCAATCCAAGTTCCTAAGACTTGGTACCCCAGCCATTGCTAAACAAATTGCTTCCACAGCCAACTCTAGTCTGTCTGCAGTCCATATCCCTAAACCTGGAAAACTACCAGAATTGTCCCAATCTTCAAAAGTGGGGACAAAAACACTGTCTCAAACTACAGGCCAATCTCTCTTCTCCCAATACTATCCAAAGTCATGGAAAAATGTGTTCACTCCCAATTAAGCGATTACTATACCAAGACAAATTTCCCTAGGCAATTCCAATCTGGCTTTTGCCCCAAACACTCCACAGTAACTACCCTGCTAAAAGATTGCAATGAGATCCAGTGTGGTATGGAACTGGGACAACTCAATGGTGCAATATTCATAGATTTTGCAAAGGCGTTTGATACTGATGATCATGTTATCCTGTTTAACAAACTCCAGTGCTCTGGAAAAGGGATGCATGCTTTAAACTGGTTTCATTCCTACCTATCAGGTAGATCCAACATGTGTCTCTCTCAGGCTCTTACTCCAACTCTTTGGATATCACCTGTGGTGTCCAGCAAGGCTCTGTTCTGGGGCCCCTACGTTTCTCAGTGTTCATCAATGATCTTCCTACAGGAAGCTTCAATACACATGAATGCAGACGACAATCTTATATGCCCACAGCCCAAGCCTCTCCGACCTTGAACACATACTTCAATCTGACTGTTTGAGACTTGGAAATTGGATTTCTCCAAAACATCTGTTTTTAAACACTGACAAGATTGTAACAATGGTATTTGGGATCAAAGCTACATTTTAAAAGCTCCCAATGACTGAGCTCCAGATATGAATCAATGCTAATACCACCCTAACTCCTGTTACTAGTTTTAAATACTTGGGCATATGGTTTGAGTCCCATTTAACATTTGGGATACACATTGATACCCTAACATCCAAAACCTATGCAAGACTAGGTGTACTTTACAGGAACAAATCCTCCCTAAGGGCCTCATGCAGAGAGCATCAAATTTTCAAATTGGCGAATTTCATAAAAAGTAGCTTTTTTGGAGAGTTTTATTCTCCATATGCAGAAAAGTTCGAATTCTGCTATGTTTAACATGGATGCGTGTGGCGAGTTTAAATGGGAAAGATGCGCGCTTCAGAAATGTGTAAAGAAAAAATCGTGCATTTTTTGTCCCCTTTGCTATAGGCGGCGAGCGCCATCTTATTGCCAACTTTTCCTGGCGCGGCAAAAATGAGAAAATCGCAATTTTCCTGGCGCGAACAGCCGCTACATGCCGAGATGGAGGTTCTCGCCAGCCGCGAGGAGAGTTTTAGAAATAGAAAAAAAAAATTGGCGCGTTTTTCGTAACTCGCCATTTTCTGCAGTTTTCTGCGCGAAATTGGACAAAAAATGGCGAGTTTTGAAATAACGATGCTCTCTGCATGAGGCCCTAAGTCTGCTAGTCAGAAAGCGTATCGCACAGCAGATGCTAATGCCGATTATCGACTATGGGGACATAGTATACAGCTCGGCACCCCAAACCCACCTTAGCAAACTTGATACCCTCTACAATTCAATTTGCAGTTTTGTTCTTCAATGCAACTACAGCACACATCACTGTGAAATGCTCAAAGAACTAGATTGCGCCTAGACTCAAGTGATGACCAAAGTTAATCTTTTCTGTCTTGCCTTCAAATATTTTCTGTGCAAGCTACCCATCTATCTGAACAAGCACCTCACCCCTACCAGATGCAGCACTTATTATCTGAGATCTGACTCCAAAAGACTGTTCATGGTCCCAAGGTTCAGCAAAGTATCCGGCCGCTCCTCCTTCTCTTACCGTGTACTCCAAAACTGGAACATTCTACCGGAGACTCTCACAGCCACCACCAGTCTAAGGTCTTTCAAAACTAAAGCTGCCTCACATTTTAATCTGGTCTGTAACTGTTACATACGCCTATAATATATATTATCTCTTGCTGTGCATGCAATGTCTTGTATATAATGTATACCCTGTTCACTTATGTAACTATGTATTGTAACCATGTATTATTTGTCATCATAACTCTATGCCCAGGACATACTTGAAAACGAGAGGTAACTCTCAATGTATTACTTCCTGGTAAAACATTTTATAAATAAATAAATAAAATAAAACCTGTTACTAAAGCTTTTTCTTTGGTGGTCCCTCTCTCCACATATACACTACCCCATAGTGCTAATGGTGAGGGTCTGAGGGTATAGAACTTCTGTCACCCCGCCCCCACCTATTCATTAAATACCCCGAGAACCACATACTGTATAACATTTCTTCTTCCCCTGGTTTAGCTCTGCCTGCTACTACACTGAGGGTAATGCAATATACTCACATGCGGCCCCACACACCGTGATCATCTGAAACCTCTCATTAACTTGAATGGGGGGTTTCGGACGATCTCAGTGTTATTTACCTCTTCAGAGTATATTGAATTACTGTTTTTCTTTTGGACTTTGAAGCCTCACTTTTCCCTTTTCTCATCCTCTTCTCAGCCTACATCCTTGCTAACTTCATATATTATGTATACAGCCTTTCCAACATTTACACTGCCGACACACTTTATCCGAGCTCGGCTAGTCCCACGAATTCGGGTATACCCGGGTGTATTGAGGTTTGTGACTGTTTTCTGCCCGAGTGCATTGAGGTATTTTCCAAGCAGGGATTGAAGCATTTTATTCCCGCTGGCTGCAATACTGCACAGTATATATATATATACTGCATTACAATTCATGAATTTATGCCATCTGGTAGACATGCGAAGCATTGCAGCCTATTAAATCCTAATCATTATCATTTAACAGATCAGCCGCCCATCAGCCAGGCATGAACCCAGGCTGGGAAGGCAAACGCAACGGGGCTTGTCAGAGGTGTGGAGCGGCGCATTCCAGGTATCTGCCAGGTACATACTGGGTATTTGCTCGAATAAAGTGTGTCGGTGCAGTAGTGTCCTGATTTTCTCTTTCTCATCTCCCTTACTTGGTTTCTACATTTGTCTTTGTCCCTTACCTTTAAAAACACAACTGTCTCACCTAAGGACAATGTTTGTTTTAGCTCATTGAATGCTCTCCATTCACCTGTCCCTCCTCATGTTGATTTGTGACAGCTATGCTGTATTGATCTCTAGTATTTATGTCCACTTTGAACTCTGTTTGATCTTCAGAATCTTCACACCTACAGTACAGTACAACAATGTTGCCTTTTCACATGATCTCTTTAACTCTTATCCCCAGGTTCAAGAAGCTTTCGTTACTTGTTAATGCACACGAACATTGACTTGAATGGGAGTTCATGCCGGTTCGGGTGCAATAAACCATAACGTAGCTTCATGGGAAAAAAATAATAATTTTCTCTCTCAAATCCTTTGCAGTGATTTTGCTCCACTGGTACCTCAACTGGTAAATGGCAGTAAATAACTGACATTTAAAGGCCAGTCTCACATAGCAGGCCACAAAAATGTTTGAGCAACTGTATTAGTATCATTGGTCTCATCCAATAACCCTTAAAGTAAAACTTATTTGTATCCTGTGAAAAATGACAATATTTTCCTTTGGTTCTGCCGAATTAATGCATGTTAGTTTATCCAGGGTGTTTAACTAATGATACTAATGACTAATTACATTGCAAAGAACAAAAAAAAAAAGACCTACACATTTTAGGATTAATAAAAAAAATTTACAAAAGTTTGTAAAACCATCCACAACATTTACTTACCATGGAAAACATTATTTAAAACATTCTTTTTGAAGGTGTCAATCATCTATATTTAAACTACTGTATGAAACATGCCACTGTCCTTAATTCACTTTCCACCTAGGAGGGTCAGTCTCTTTAATTATTACATTGCGGAAGATACATACAATATAAACCACCCACACAGTATATTTAGTATAACTTTCATACAATAAAATAAAGAAAATCTCTAGTTCCATGCGATGTTGTATTTGCAATTGTGTATGAAAAAATATGTGTATACCAATAATAAATAACACCAAAGAAACACAAGAAAAATGTTCAACACAATTACCCTAGTTTTTTTTTTGAAGCTCAAGTTTCATCAAGTTGATCAATCACTATGGTTGTTTGGTTCCACGTGAAGTGTTGTGAGTTTAATAACATTGTTACTACAATAAAGGAGCTATATGACAGCTTACAAAATTGCTACAGTCTTTCATGGGCAATTACACTAGCGCAAGCAGTATGAGAAAATGCCTATACTGTACATTTCTAGTGAATTGCAGATTACACATCAAATAACATAGCTACAGAAATACCGATAAGACTAAACTATCTTTTCACTAAAAATACAGAATAGACATTGTACTGTACTTGTTTAATAACCAAATTAAAGGCAAACATTAAAATGCAGAAAGTACTTTCATTCGTGGCTGTTATGATCTGTGTTATTTGCCTACAACAATTTAAAACAGTGAACATGTCACTTTCAGCAAATTAAGTTAATAAATGCTATTGTACCAGTTTCAAAAATGAACGATGGAAAGACATAAATGTATGTGTGCAGTACACACCACACATGCAATTTTACATCAATACACCCACTTTATGTTACATATATTTTCTTCAAATGTGTATGCCAACAATCAAGCATGTCTACTCAAAATAAAAATAAAGTTGTACACTGTTCTTGTGTGACGAAAAAGAAAATCACACAGATCTTTAACTGTGTTTTGGTACAGGTGTCTATTTGCATTGAATTGTGCTTAATGTACGACATGCTACATTAATGCAGCATGGTGTAGTACAATTAATGTTTTCTATTGACAATAATAACTAAAATAACAGACATTTACAATAATTAACAAAGTGGATCAAGGAAAAGGTGCTGCAATTTCAGGGCAAACACAAAAATACTATTGCCTTAATTAGATGTATTTTCTTTGATATACTGTATCTGGTGTAGTTTTTATGCCTCAGAATTGCAGTATATTTAAATATATAGGCAATGGCGGATTTCCCATTAGGCCCAATAGGCTCGGATCTAAGGCAACAAAATTTGGAGGTGGCAAGCGTGCCTGGCGCTTGATAGCCAGCAAGCACCAATCGCGCATGTGCGACCAGCAAGTGCCGATTGCGCATGTGCGGCCGGCATGCTCCGATCGCGCATATGCGGCTGGCAAGCACGATGACTTCACACAACGTGACTTCATACAGCATCACATTTCCATGGCAATGGGATGGCGCGGCGCTGGAAGAGGAGGGCGGAACCAGGTAAGTCACTAAGGGCAGAATTTTTTTTAAATTTGACACTGTATATAGGCCCCAGTATTTTAAAAGTACAGCAAAGAGAGTACCGAGGGCCAGGAGTGTATCTGAATGCTTTCCCAAACCTGCTTCGTTCACCCTGTCAAGACAGGTAAAGAAGGGAGAAACCTTCACCCAGGGTTGTGAATCTGGCACGCTGGGGAGTTTTTTGGCTCGGGAAAAATTCCCAAATGTGTCCAAGTTCTCAATGTCCCAAATGATAAATTCACTATAGTAGGTAAAAGACTTCACCTTATGTGTCGACTTTTGGCAGTATTCTGAGGCTTACATTCATAGAGAAGCTTGCAAGTGCACAAATATTAATGTTAATAAACACACATATCTATATATATATATATATATACCACCACTATTAAGGTTATGGTGGGTAAAAAAAGTGACTAAAACACTCCACAGTAAAGCATAAAGCAACTGTAAATATTCCTGTATATTCATTTGCATGTCTTAGACAGGTCTGCAGACCTGTCTAAGACATGCAAATGAATATACTGAAATATTTACAGTTGCTATATATATATATTTATTTTTTTAATGGATTTGCTCAATCTCTTGCTTGTTCACTTACATTTTTTTATAGCGATTGGGGGGGAAAAGGGAACCAAATTCTTCACCTATGCACAAATGTCTTAAAAGATTCACATGAACGGCCGGATTTTTGCACTTCTGAGTCCGAGAGGACCTTGTCCAGCCTGCATCCACATCCCCTGAGTGTTGTTCCAGTGCCTGCCTGCTTGATTGTTTGCTGGAGGCTGCTGAGTGGGGAGATTATCTATGCATTTGCTGCTAGTGGAGCCTGCGAGCTCAGAATGCTTCATTTTAATGTACACTGTGTGAGTACATTGATTTTATTCATTCTATATATAAAGCTTTGTTATAGAATTATGCTTTGTTAGCATTCTATCTTTTTCATATCTGAGTTATCCTGGAGCTACATCTTGATCCTTGCCTATACACAGACTATCATCTTGTATGCCACCGTTCCTAATGCTGAAAAGAATTTGGAGTGTGTTTGATGCTTGTTAATTGATCTTCCAATACAGTAGAGGCAACGTTTATTCTAGCATTTGCCGTAAACTAGCCGGGTTACATTCTGGGTATGTGCTGGGTATGTTCTGGGCTAGTTTGAGGCACGTTTAAGGCATTTCTGCATTGACTAACGACCCATAGGATTAACACAGCAGGGATCCCTGGCATTCCAATTCAGTTTGAATGGGACTGCCAGGGACCCCCGCTGTTAATCTGATAGGCCATTAATCAATGCAGTTGCTGGGGCTAGTTTAAGGAAAGTTTAAGGCATGTATTCAGAATGTACCTGGGTGTTTCCTGGTTTTTTTGGGGAATTGCCACTGGTTTTTGTTCGAATAAGAGTTGCCTCTACTGTACACTGTGTTGCACTATTTCATGTTTTTCTTCTTTCCACATATTCCACGAGCACTGCGCTCCTGTTTTGTTCTTTATTCTGTATTTTTGACCCTTGAAGGTTTTTTTTTTTTAGGAACAGCACCTCGTATTTAACAAATGGGTGGCATTTTTCTTTACTTATATATTTGACAACTTAATATCAACTCACTTTTATCACCTGCACTAGAAATAAGTTTGTGCTGAAACACCTCTTTTCTCATTTAGTCACCTATAAAGGATTTCCTGCTACAATGCTGTTTATATCTTGGAATTACCAGATTATTTCTAGTGTAATTTAAGATACTGCAAACTCTCGCTCTAATCTGTTATACTGCACTCTTATAGCCTAAGGTCTTTATGACTTTAGATGCATTTACAAGCCTCTCGTATAGTACTTAGAGGAATGTCTCCACAGAGATTTAAATTAAATAATGTATTACTGAGTTTTGCAGCTTCTTGCATAAAATGCTCAAATAACTTGTGACTCATAAAGATTTAAAAAGCCAATTGACTATAAAAATCAATTATTGTTGTAGCAATGGAGGACCGTTTAAGAAGAAGTCATGCATATTTTCTCTGTTAACATGGCCAGCGTCTATACTTGTCTCCCATGTGTGCTCAATTCTAAAGTATGTTTTATGGAGTGTTATCTAAAGTATGTTTTATGGAGGATATATATGAGCAATCAACAATAAGGGGCCTATTCTAGTAGCTTCGATAAGTTACTTATCGCCAGTTTTGGGCATTTCTCGAGCGAGTTTAAAATGTAGCTATTCAGAAAGCTCAGATAACATGCCAAACTCCCACGAGAACTGCTTCTTCCTGATTGGTAGCACTCTTGCAATATCAAACTGTGTGGGAGCTCAAAAAATGCTCAAACTCACATTTTTTAAAATATTGAACTATTCAGGTAGCTTCGATATGCACATCGCGGCTCCAACTTGCAGGTTCTGATCTCGCCACCTGAAGGGTGGCAAGATGGTTGTACGGGATGTTGTCAGGGATGTGACTCTGAAGAAAAAAATGTATTCTTAATACATTGGATTGAAGACGGGAGTCTCCGGAGCTGACACGCATTAATACTAGCTCCGGAGACCCCCTGCTTCCATTATATGTAATAAAAATAAATTTACAGACAGCTTAATTACCTTAGCGGCTAAACGCTAAGGTAATGAAGAGGCTACATATCAGTGCTCGTTTTTTTGGGGGGTAGTGGGGGTGGGTGAAAGTGGTATTTTGCCCGTGGTGGGTGTTTAGGCTAACCAGGAAGGGTTGCTAAAAGGAGTTAACCCATTCATTACCTTAGCGGTTACTACAGCTAATTACTAATTAAAGTTGTAATTACCCCTGCCAGGATGAAGGCTGCCCTCATCCTCATTTCTGTCCTCTGAGTCTTCTGTGGACAGCAACATTAAAATAAAAAAAGAATTACTGGCCACTAACCTCTTAATTATATAGCGGTTAGTAACCGCTATAGTAATTAAGGGGTTAGCCTTGCCCGTTGCCCACCTGGGAAACCTAACCACCCCCATCCCCTCTACCCCCATCACTACACATACAAATGGGCAAAGGCACTAGTAGCCAAAAATGGCTAATAGGCACTGACCATGTGTTTGCAAAACAAAAGAAATACACAATAAAATAACATTGACATGACAGTACAATACACGTATTTGCCAATAAACCAATTGATTGTCACTGTGGTAAATCATGCCCACAATATGGGCCTGGATTGCCACAATGGCAATGAATGGGCAACCTAAAAAAAACATATAAAAAAATACTATACATTACAATTAAATAAAAACAAACATTTGCCAAAAAATTCATTGATTATTATTGTGCATATCTATAAAGGGGTATAGATAAACACATTGCCAGTCATGGGCATCCTAAAAAAATACACATTTAAATAAAACACAATCAATGGGTTTCTTACCTTTTCCAGGATGAAAATTCACCTTCCTCATCCAACTGCGGCACCAACTCTTGCCCCACAACACAATGATCCTCAGCAGAAATGATGCGCAGAAGTTCATGATTCTCAGTTGATTACAGAGGTGGCTAGGGTGAGTTCTTCTTTCTTTTCTTCCTTCTTTTCTTCTTTGTAATCCAATTGGTCCAGGAGATGTTGATCCGATGGTTTCTTGGAGTCAAATCACACTCCCCAATCCGATTGATGGATGTACTGTACTATGTGATGACATCACTTCAGCAAACAAAATGGAAGCCATCTTAAAAGGAGGGAAGCATATGCTACCTGATTGGCTGGCTTCCCTCCCTTTAAGATCATTAAAAAAATGAAAGCCATCAATCGGATTGGTGATGTACCATTTGTCACTCAAATGTGACATCAAAGGCCTTATATCAGGTCTATCAGGCCATTGTATCAACATCTCCTGGACCTATTGGATTACAAAGAAGAAAAGAAAGAACTACCGTACTCACAGGAGACTCCTCTTCAATTAACTGAGGATCATGGTTGTCTTCGCAACATGGTGCTGAGGATCATTGCATTGTGGGGCAAGAGTTGGTGCCATAGTTGGATGAGGAGAGTGAATGTTCATCCCAGCAATGGTAATAAACACATTGACTGTATTTTATTTAATTGTGTTTTTTTTTAGGTTGCCCATTTATTGCCATTGTGCCAATACATGCCCATATTGTGGGCATGGTTTACCACAGTGACAATCAATGGGTTTATTGGCAAATGCTTGTTTGCCAAGCATTTGGGTCTGTAGGCCTCCCGGGTGGGTAGCGGGCAGGATTAATCCCTTAATTACTATATCAGTTACTAACTGCTAAGGTAATTAAGGGGCTAGTGACCAGTAGTTTTTTATTTTTTATTTTAATGTTGCAGCCCACGGAAGATTCAGAGAATGAGGGTGAGGGTGGCCTTCATCATGGCAGGGGTAAGTATTACTTTAATTTACTATATGCTGGCAGCGTAATGTTATATATTTAATAGGCAAATGCTCTATTATCCAGATCTGGATAATAGAGATTTTGCCCCTTACTGAATGTCCCATGCCGAGCTTCTGACATCAGCGTGTGCCAGGGCCTATCTCTCATGCTGGTATGTGCCGCAAGCTGAGCCGAGCTTGCTTCCGGCACGCGAAGACATCAGAGAGGCCTGGTGCTCGCTGATGTCAGAAACTCGGCATGGGACAGTCAGTGAAGGAGGCCCGAGGCTGGGGAGAGCCAGCCCCGGTGGCATCTAGAGGACCGGCAGCCACCGGGCCCGGGACACTTGTCTTCTCTCTCCCCCCATGCAGGGGGCCCTGATTAAAATCAAATAAAACAGTGTAATTGCCTGTAGGAGCTGTTCAAGGAGATACAGCTCACTCTCTGCAGCTCTTACAGAATGCAGGCAGATCGCAGGGGCAGAACTTAGAAAAAAACAGAGCTAAAGACACTGCTATCCCGAGCGGTATGGCATTTTCCTACCGAATGGTTTCTGACTTGTGATGACTGTTTCTGAATACCGTGATTACACAAATGTCAGACCTATCAGTAGAGTCATGCCAAAACGTTCGATTTGGCAGTGATAACTTTGAAGCTACTAGAATAGGCATTTAAGGCTCAGATACACTAAGCAGAGTTGAATCATTAAAGATAATACTACAATATGTTTACCAAAACAGAAAAGAGTATTATTTTCACTAAATTGAATCTACAGTAGATTCACTAAGCTAATTTTTATGAAGAAATAACTCCTGTAATTCAATCCATTAGAATATGTTTAACATTACCTTAAGAAGGAATCCTCAGTATGAGATTTTGAATGCTCTGTACACTATTATCTCATATATGAACAACTATTGGTTCTCTTAAGGGCATCACAAAAAAACCTAATCTACAATACAGTTAACTGGAGGAATTTCTAAATAGCAATATGAATGCTAATATAACAACTGTTGCTTGTCTATATGCAAAAGACTATTACAGTATCTGTGAAATATTTTACAGATGTTCAGTAGCAGATGTTATTACTCCCATGAATGAGATGCATTAACGCTACCACAGTATTACCATAAGCTATACCGTGAGCACTTTGAAGACAATTGGTAAGTGTGCATTATCTCCTTAACTCACGCAAATTTACCACGGAATTCCTTGTGTTATTTTGTGTTTCCAGGAGTAATAACATTTGCTACATCTGTAGAAAGACAGAGGCCTTTTTATTATCCAGTCAGGAATAAAGTTAATAAGATCTTGTAGAACCTTGGACAGCATTTAGAATTTATCCTGCAAATGCAGCACCATGGATAGCAGAATACTAACTATTATTATCCTCCAGAGATCCTGATTGAAAGCAGGTCGCAGCTTCCCACATAAAAGCCTCACTGCTTCTCCAGTAGACATGCAGTTAAACAGTAGCGGCTGCTGCTAACGACAATTCCTGCTCCAGCTGGCTCTTGCCCAGCCTCTGCTCCAATCTTCCCTTAACTTAGGTTAATATTATCATAAATTTGATAATGCACTTGAGCGAATATGACCCAAGGTGGGTACCCTTGGATGTATACTATTTGTTTGACATGTCACTCTGTTTTATGTCATTGAGTCTGATGTCGCTGATGGTTGTGGCACCACACTTTGGTTTGGTATACTTTAATTTGTATAGACAAAGGTATTTGTATAGACAAAGGTATTTGTACACAGAAATTTGCTCTTTTTGATTGTTCCTTGAGAAAGGCTACTGCTACAGCCAAATCATTGTTCAATCGATTTGTCTTTGGAGTGCAGCTGACATCTTGTATATTTCTATGATCATATACCTGGCCAGATACCTGGCAAACTGAGACTTCCATGGGCAGCCACCATGATTTTCTGTTTTGTCACTTTGAGAGTGAGCCAATTGACATGTTTATATTGCATCAGCAAAAACAATCATGCTCAAAGCAGCGACTATGCCTATAATTACAGATTATATATACATATATATATATATATATATATACATATTTTTCAGTATTATATATATATATAATATATACACAGAAAAATATTTTACCAGATGGGGATCCAGGAAAAACGAGACAGCACACAGTCAGGGAAATCCAAAGTAGATGTATTCAAGACAAATACAAGCCTGAGGAAGGTCACTGTATGATGACCGAAACGTTGGATGCAGTGCCTATGTATTTGTCTTGAATACATCTACTTTGGATTTCCCTGACTGTGTGCTGTCTCGTTTTTCCTGGATCCCCATCTGGTAAAAAAAAAATCTGTGTATGTGCATATATGGGATAAGCATCAGTGAATAATCTGTTTTCAGTGTGCCAACTGCTCTTTATTTTTTCTATATATATATATATATATGATCCCCGGAGCTGAAAAAAAATATATATATATATATATATATATATATATATATAAATAAAAGAAGAAAAAAAAAGCGCCAAATCCTAGTGCATTACTGTGTAAAAATCGATATATTTAATTCCCAAAAATCTCAATAAAAATGAACTCACAAACATAAAACAATTAAAAGCATTGTATGAGATATACTCATGCTCCTAGGACCAGGAAACGCTGCTCTGCTACTGCTCTGCTGCTGTAATCACTCCGTGACTCCACTGGATCAGAATGCTGCCTCCGTTGTTCACCGCCTGCAGGAACTGACGTATCAGGCACTCCGCGATGGTCTCTCACCGGGTACACACCACCAGATGCTCCTTGGTTCCCACCGGGGACGGTAGATGCCGCGGACCAGCGGATGACGTCACGGGAGTTGTACTGGACACCGGATCGGTAGAAATTCGTAGCAGTTCAGTGGCAAGCGTTTGTGAAAGTCCACTGCACACCTTCCCTACGCGTTTCGTCAGATTAACTGACTTCTTCAGGGGAGAAGTCAGTTAATCTGACGAAACGCGTAGGGAAGGTGTGCAGTGGACTTTCACAAACGCTTGCCACTGAACTGCTACGAATTTCTACCGATCCGGTGTCCAGTACAACTCCTGTGACGTCATCCGCTGGTCCGCGGCATCTACCGTCCCCGGTGGGAACCAAGGAGCATCTGGTGGTGTGTACCCGGTGAGAGACCATCGCGGAGTGCCTGATACGTCAGTTCCTGCAGGCGGTGAACAACGGAGGCAGCATTCTGATCCAGTGGAGTCACGGAGTGATTACAGCAGCAGAGCAGTAGCAGAGCAGCGTTTCCTGGTCCTAGGAGCATGAGTATATCTCATACAATGCTTTTAATTGTTTTATGTTTGTGAGTTCATTTTTATTGAGATTTTTGGGAATTAAATATATCGATTTTTACACAGTAATGCACTAGGATTTGGCGCTTTTTTTCTTCTTTTATTTTTCTATGCAGGTGGAGAGGGAGTTCGTTGTGCCCTTTGAAAGAAGCTGCCTGTCTGTCCTATTAGTGCTACTGATACTCCCCAATCATTGGACTTAATTTGTATGGACTCCATAGGACTATCTGCATCTAGCAGATTAAGGAAAGTTCACAGCACCACACAAATATTTTTTTGTTTAAATTGTATTTAATAGCTGTTTTTTATTAGACATTGACTGTTATGCAATATTGGTATATTAATTTCATTTTTTAAGGATATATTGGAACAATTTTTTATTTTTATAAATTATATTTATTTAGCATTTAGATACCAATATATTTCTGGTTATTCATACACTAGCGCAGACCACTATTGTAAATATTATATATATATATATATTTTTTTTTTTTTTCAGCTCCGGGGATCATTGGTTCCTTATACTTACCAGTGTAGTTACCGACCACCAAATAGGAATCCGCAACTGATAACCTTGCAACTTTCTATTGTTCTGCGGAACCCACAAAAACTTCCAAAAGGGGGGGAACACATTTTAATTAAATTGGTAAGTATCTCAGGAATAAAAAAAAAGGTCCCAGCGCTTAAAATAATGTAGTTCAGCTCCAGAGAATGCTTTACATTTTAACAGGTATTTTAAGACTTAAAGGGTAAATATTGCATTCATAGCTAAATACAGTAGTTTTCTGTTGGCTAAGCTATTGTTCTGAATTGACTGTCAATGTTGAATTTCCTGAGTAGAACCTAGTCCTCTACCTTCCATCACATTAGATGTATTCCAGAAATTTGGGAATTTGGAGCACCAATGGAGGATGTAATTAGTTAAATGGACGAAAGGGCAATCTTATTGGACAACACCACTTACAAAATATGGACCTCAATGTATAGGTCTGTACAATTATTATTTCTATAAATATGCACTACAATCAATTTAATTTGTATTTCTACTTTGAGTTTACAAAAGGAGTTTGCATAGCAACTTGCCTATTAAGATGAGCTACTTTCCCATAACATCCACTAGTCAGGAAATCAAATATTAAATACTTTGATCAAAACAGTTGGACACAAAAGCATTGGGGATTTAAAAATATCAAACATTAAAGAGATTATAAAGCCATCCTGTTTATATCTAGACTATACATGATTTGTGTATGTCACTTCAACAAAAGAGATTCCTCTATTGAAGACCTTTTATTGAAATTATAAGAAACATCACATTTAAGAGATATTTGTTTTTCTATATACAAGAGGCATTAATGTGCTACTGGTCTCGCTCCAACTATTTACTTTTTGAACTATGTCTGCATTGCCTGGGGCTGAAGATTCACACACAAACATTGGAAAGGGATTTGTTTTGTGCTGGGGGGTGGGGGGTGACGACGTAGGGATAGGCTTGGAATATCAACGCAGTATTATTTTGTCAGTTATCTGCCTAAAACTAATATCTCAGACCAAAGAAAACTGACAGCACTGATGTGTTTAGCGAGTTTAATCTTTATAATTCATGCAAAAAAGAAAAATCGGATAAGTACAAGTATTTGTCATTATTTTTACGTTTGAAAGGTTACATATTGGGGTGGGGAGCAGATAGCAACACAGAGGACAGAAGTGGAAGAGGGAGCTGCAGAGATCCCGGATCAGCGCAGAGCTGTTCCTGACACCAAGGTAAGTGTGTGTGTGTTTTTTGGAGTGAGTGAGAGGGGGAGGTCTTACCGTCTCTTGAGCAGCATCTCCTCCGGCAGCATCACGCTGTCTTGGCGACCCAACATCAAATGATGCAGCAATGTCATATGGCGGCACATTGCCATGTCAATGTTACTTTACATGGCGATGCATTGCCATGACAACAAGATGCCACAATGCTTCAGGAGGAGGGCCGCTCTTCAAGGAATTGCCTGAACTGGTAAGTATCTTCAAAATCCGCCCCTGTCTTCCATCCTAATGATAATACTATTAGATGTATGTATGTTTCCCAATGTTAGCGATAAAGAGAGTGGGAGTGTAAATACTGTAAGACGCAGTTAGACAAACCAAAGGCAGGAGATAAGTGAACTTAGACAATTACTGTATCATGCCTTTGTGAGGCACTGCTTAGATTCCCCGGGCACTAGATTCCCTTTGCCTGTTTTGGTGTTAGAAGTTGTCTTATGGCAGACGAGTGCTTACTAAACATGTCTTTATCTTTAAATAGGCATTAATAGTCAAGATTTAATTAATTAACCATATGAAGGTTATAAATCCATTCTGGTCCTGCCTGGGATTGGTACCATTAAGTTAATACAAAATTCTACAATAATACAAACCTGTGGATTTCATTAACAGAATTGCAAATACCGTATAACAACAAAAGAAATATCATAAACGTAGCAAATTATTGTACCTTTAGTTACACAAGGAAAATTCAACTTGTACATGTGGTGCATGTAGATATCTAAAAGCATATTGAATAATATGCATGATATCCTGATAATTAAATTACCTTCAAAGTTTTAATTTACTGAATCACAAAGGGCATGAGTGTTTTCAAATAAGCTAATATTTTGGATGGACACTATAATTTGTTAAGAGAGGTCAATTCTATCAATTCTATTTTGCATTCAGTTTGATCAAATAAAAGATTGACTACACAACTTCTAATTGGACATATAATAATCGAAATAGAAAAAATAAAGTTGGTTACAAAAGGAGTGATAGTCTACAGTTCTAATAAACAAATTAATATTTTATATGGTTTGCATAACCTTTAGCACTTCATTATTGATCCAGTATATACAGTAGCAGGATACTATTCCATTGTTAATTTATTT
Source organism: Ascaphus truei (assembly GCF_040206685.1). Lineage (NCBI taxonomy): Eukaryota > Metazoa > Chordata > Amphibia > Anura > Ascaphidae > Ascaphus > Ascaphus truei. The sequence goes on from NC_134484.1 coordinate 99,545,118, forward strand.
TGATTTCAAACACGTTATACATACTATTAAAAATAATAGGCATTTCTTTGTTGGCTTTTAAAATGTTATTCAAAAAACTAAACGATATAAAAATGTACCTATCATTTAGCACATGATTTAATATTCTTATTATATGACCTGAGAAGAGTTGCACAAATGTTCAGTAGTTAATTAAAGATACTAATAACAGTCCATCAAATTAACAATACTGTATCTCCCCTCAATCCGTCCCCATATACCATCTGTAACGAACAGCACACTTGTGAGCATGTGACTAAGGCTGGGGACATGGTACCTTCGCCCGAGCGAAGGCTGTGAAGTGACCTGCGTGAAGTTGATGCTTTCCCTGGCAATGGTGGATGGGCCGTGGGGGACATTCCTAGAGGCGTGCCTAGGGACATCACAGAGCTGGTTCAGCCTCATTGGGCGAATCGCTCACGTGACCGGCCTGTCGCGCCAAGAAATCAGTTTCAACTGATTTCTTGCAAAACACGCGCCCACTCCCGCTTCGTGTGCCCGCGCCCACACGCTTCATGGACGCGATCACTGTCTTAAGGCAATCTGATCGCTCAGCGTGCGGATGCCTCTGCACTGTCTGCGGCACCATGGCCCCAGCCTTATATATGCAACCAGGGTTATTACACCCAACGTCGCTCTGATGAGACCCAAAAGGTCGAAACTGCTGTCTGTGAGTAGGTTCCTGGCTATGCACTTCTTAAACCCAGGCTGTGGTGAAAATCTGTGTAATGTGGCACACGCTCATAGGGCACTGTGCTCATGTGCATTACCCAGAATCCCGGAGTGCAGTGGAAGCACTGTTTGCTACACGATAATGGGGGAAAGACAGGGTTTCAGACCTGTCTGAGACATGCAAATGCACCACAAGTGGTATTTTTATTTAATTTTATAATGAAACATTCCACTAAGGGCCTCATGCAGTAAACGCCGATAAGGCTTTTATCGGCATTTTCCCGCCAAAATTGGATTTGAGATTCAGTAAGCGCCGATAATGCTCAAAAGTGGCAGTTTTTCTTGCCGAAAAAAATGATCGGCATGCGGCTGCCGATAACCCACTTATCGGCACGTTTTGAAATCGGCTGTATTCAAGTTGCCCCGATCAGCTTATCGGTGCTGATCGGCACTCAGAAATGGAGATTTCATCGGCAATTGGTCCCACCAACTAAAGTTGGCAAGTTGGAGGGGAGAACGATCGGCAAGGTTGCCGGGACGGCACTTAGAAAAAAAACCTCATCTCTACATCAATGGAGTCAATGGAGCGGGGACTTATAACATTATAGTAGTGTTTACGTTCTATTGCTCATAATACAAATGTGCTTTGCATTACAGTGTCGAGGTCATTCACTTCATCGTGTCACCCCTTACGTTTATTATTTGCATAACATTGTACTTTTCAATGTTATGATGATTTGCGTGTCACATTAGTCTTAATGTTATGATGTGTCAAGGGAAAATCCTATACTCAACTCTTAAAGGAACAGGTCACATCATATCAAACATGTTACTTAAGTGTGCTTCAATTTATTATATGATGTAACACATTTCACACATCTAACACATCAAGCATATAGTAATGTTGCTATACATTATACAATGCTTGTAATGTGTAATGCATGATCAAACGTAAATGTAGCTGTTCGTTTTCATGTTTACATGTACTTTGTGACCTCCCTCTTTTGATGACATCCGCAATTGGACACTCAATAACATTGCATGTTTACATTGTTCACGATGCATTACAATCACTTCATGCTAACTTATACACACATCTAGAATAGTTAGTCATTTTTACACAATTGAAACTGAATCAATAGCAACTATCCTGATGCCATTAAATTATGCATATGCACAATACAATAACTTCATGTGATAAGGTGACAATAACATGCCAAATTACACATGTTGCAACGTAGTTTCTCAACGTCAATGTCATGGTTGTATACTAATTAGATGACTGAGTGTTGCGTTCAGAAGTGGTACATGCATTACACATTCCAGAAATACTTGACAATAAATGCTTGTACAAAGTTTAACATTACATCATTCTCAAATATCATGATTGCCTGGTGAACACACATAAATAATTCTTTTAATTGCTAATGGATACACGTTGGGAGTGAACTACTTGGATATGTTAATGTAACACCTTGCACTTCAGCAAGTCACCTGACATCATCACATAGGTATTTAAAGGAGGGCAATTACCTGCGCATTCACAGCTACAGACCTGAAAATGATGCAAATGTTTATGAGACGTAGGAACATTCTATTGGACAAGAGGCTTGCTGATGGAGAGGGTGTCACAGGCCAAGGAAGGGACAGAGGCAGGGACAGTGACAGGGACAGGCACGTGGACAGGAGAGGGACAGGGACAGGGAGAGGGCAAGGAGATGAGAGGAGAAGAGAGAGGAGAGACGTTGTGCCTCGTCCTCGTTTGAACATGGAGAGAACCCTGTTAGATGGGATGAGTGAGGAGGAGATTGTAAGTCGCTATCGTTTGAGTTCAGCAGCAATCTTAGCTCTTTATGAAGAGATACGGGGAGATATAGATTTTGTGACAGCCAGAGGTCGTGCAGTCCCTGGGCTTGTTAAAATGCTGTGCTCATTACATTATCTTGCTTCCGCGTCATTCCAGACAACTGTGGGCATAGTGGGCGGGGTCTCGCAATCTACTTTCTCGCGGGCCTTTACCCAGTTTCTATGTGCACTCAATAGACGCGCTAGGAATTATATTCATTTTCGTACAAAGCACACAGAGTGGAGGAAGTCAGGAATGGCTTTTATACCATAGCCGGGATACCATGTGTGATGGGTGCAATCGATTGCACCCATGTTGCTTTGATCCCGCCTAGTCAGAGTGAGCATGCTTACCGCAACCGTAAGCACTACCATTCCCTGAATGTACAGGTGGTATGCGATGCCACGATGAAGATTATGCATGTGGTAACCAAATTCCCTGGTTCCAGTCACGATTCCTCTATCCTGAGAAACTCATCAGTCTTCCATGCTTTCGAAGAAGGCTATTTTGGACCTGGTTGGGTGGTGGGTGAGTACATATTATGATGTGTTAACAAACAACTCTTTGTTTTCTAGGAAATGTTGTATGTAATAATGTTAACACTAATTGTTTCATATTTGTGCACGATGGATTACAGTATAGGTGACTCAGGATACGGAATTAGGCCGTGGCTGTTGACCCCTGTGGCAAACCCTCAAAGTGAAGCAGAGGAGAGGTACAATGTTGCCCATATATCTACGCGATCCGTCACAGAGAGGACATTTGGGCTTCTCAAGACAAGATTTAGGTGTCTCGATAGAACTGGTGGGGCACTTCAATATAAGCCTGCTAAAGTGTCTGATATTATAATTGCATGTTGCATTTTGCACAATGTGGCACTCCGCAATAATGTACAAACAGACATACGTCAGGGTTTGGAGGAGGAGCATCCCATCAATTTACCAGCTGACAATGACCAAACAGCCAGTGGTGTTGAGACACGTCTGAATGTCATAAACACATATTTTTCATGTAAGCAAATACATATATGTTCATAGTACTACATAAATGTATTAATTCATTGTAATGATAAATACATGTGTCCAAATACCATTCACTTAGGAAACAGATGAATATGGTTCGCACACCTTTCTCTTCTCTGCTGTGTGGACAATTGCTTGTGGCACCGGTATGTCATTCATCAACAGGTTGTATTATACTTCTTACCAATAAAAGGTGTTGTGTGTACGTGAAGACATATTGTGTACTAAATCTATAATTTATGTACATGCTCTTTTTGGATATGCATACACAATAAACCTACTATGTCCTTAGTCAATAGCTAGTGCAGTATGGTTACATACAATGTTTCTTTTGCAGTGTGACATGTGAGTCACAATGATGTGTACACTATTGTGTATTTCAGATCATATTTGACGTATTCTAGATGTTGTTTCATATCACACACAAAATGGTCAATTTTGTGTGTTGCTTACCTTAATGAACATGTCATGACAATGATTTATATTCATTCATGTTTTCTTTTTCAAGGTATATCACTTCAATGACTGCTCATGGTATGTATTTCAATTCACATCTGTCATAAGATGTGCAAACCTCGATACAGGTATAGTTACAGGATGTATAAACAGAACGTAATGACAAAGATGTGACAATTGAAACATGTCGTTTCTGTATTGTGTATGTGCGTTTAGCTACACTTGGTGGTTATTGTGCAGTGTCTTTTAAAATCATTAGGGACATTACATAACATGTAATTTAGCAAACGTAACAACATCCATTCATGGAATATAGGGGTTGGGGGAGAGAAGGGGATAAACCCTGCTCAGCTATTGATTATGGGAGGAGAACATCCATTGATGCACATGAGCGATGTTAACACTCAATGCATGTTTGTATGAAAAGACACCAATGTTTTAAACATCATTAACATTGCAATTCCCCAGACCCCCGTGAGAACCACCCGAGGCACCGCAGACACCTGTGGGTCTGACCCGGGGGCACCCAGACTTCCATGGGCCTACCGTGGGGACCCAATTGTGGCCCACGGTGACCCAAGGAGACTACCTGGGGGCCATGGCGCTTGGCGGGACCCACCAACAGGCCTCCAGAACCTGTGTGAAACATGTTGCTGGTACCCTGTAGGTCTGTCAGGTGACCCGTCAGGCCGCCGGGGACTCGCGTGGGGCTGGGGTATGAACCCTGTATGTAAAAGGATAAATCATGTATTTATGGGGGGGCACAGGGGGCGGGTAATGTATTTAATAAATAGAGTGATGTTTAATGTGGGGCTGTGTATTATTTTTATTGTGGGTACTGGGGGAGGGGGTATTGACACCAAGGGTATGTGGGTAGGCCTCCCTTGTGGGTAGAGGGTGAGGGTAGTTAGGCCTCACGGGGTGGGGGGTTAGTGTGGGAGGGTATGTAGGCCTCCCTAGTGGTGGGTGAGGGTGGGTTAACCCCTTAATGACTGTAGCGGTTAACAACCGCTATGGTGATTAAGGGGTTAGGGGACATTACATTGGATGTTTTTATTCTTGTGTCTGTTTTGCAGCATCGGAGGGGGCATGAACAGGATGAAGATGAGGATGGCCTTCATCGTGGCAGCCGGACATGGGTGAGTGATATATGTATTTAATGTATTTATTGTCCTTTATGTATTTAAAATGGGCACATTCACTATTATCCATTTGTGGATAATAGTAATTGTGCCCATTACTATACTGTATGTGTTAGGGGGGGGGGGGGGGGGTTATTTCTTTATAAATATGTATGTGTTTTGACATTAATTGGGGGGTGGGCACATGATTGGTACTGCAGGCCTGCGGGTAGCACCCGAGAGCCCCTGCCGGCCTATAGTATCATTGATGTGCATATATGTGTTAGGGGGGTATAGGGTTTGTTGGGGGGGGGTATAGGGCTTGTTGGGGTAATATGGGGTAATATTTATATATATATATATATATATATATATATATATATATATATATATATTTATTTAGATATATTTATTAATTAATTTAGATATATTTATTTATTTATTTAGTGTGGGGCTGTTGTGTGTGTTTTTTTTTATTGTGAGTAGCGGGGGTGGGTGAAGGGGGTATTAGCCCCAACGGTGCTTGTTTAGGGCTTGCGGGTGGGTAGCGGGAGGGCTTAACCCCTTCATGACCGTAGCGGTATTAACCGCTATGATCGTGAAGGGGTTAAGTGCACCCGCAACCCCCCCGCAAGCCCTAAACAAGCAACAAGGGACAAATACCCACTTCACCCACCCCCGCTAGCCACAATAAACCTGGCACGGTGGCTTAACCCCTTCATTGCCTTAGCGGTTAGCCGCTAAGGTAATGAAGTGGCCTTTAAATGCATTTTTCCTGCCTCGGATGCATGCCGGGGGGCTCCGGTGCTGGTATTAATGGTATCAGCTCAGGATACCCCCCGGCATCAATCCCAGCTAGGAAAAAGGCCAGAATTTTTTCTAAGTGCCGATCCGCTGCTCATCCGCTGCCTCTCACCATCAACTTGCCAACTTTTTTTGGCGTGGCTGATTCGGCATAAAAACGCCATTCTAGAGTGGCGAATAGCGGCGCAAAGCTACTCGCCACTACTAGAATACAGCGTGTCGGAAAACATGTCTATTTTAGGCGAAAAGTGCCTTCTCGCCTCGCCAATGGCGGAAAAAAAAACCGCCAAAAAAAATCGGCGTTTTTTTTCATTGTCGCCACGTTTTCGCCCCTTACTGAATAGGGGTCGGCATTTTTGGCGGGAAACGGGCGAGAAGTGCCTTTCCGCCGCTTACTGCATGACCCCCATTGTCTCAATATGTCAGTGCTACAAACCTTTAAGAAATGTGCATCATACCGTATGTATGAAGACCTTATACATACTGTATGATGCATAACGACCTTTGCATCCCTCATGTGAAATACCTGCTAAATACAATTTAAATAAAATCACAATGATATGTATTTTTGTGTGTATAACAAGTACATATTAATTATTGTAATATTATTTATAATATCCATCCTGTAACAATTATACCTTTTGTTAACCTATATAATTAAACATCCGCGTTGTGTCAAATACATTTTTGGTTTGATACATAGCCACTTAATTCTGTGCTAACACTATTAACAGTCTTTTTGTGGTTTAGGTCAAGCTGAACTCGGCGGACAATTTTGACACACTTTTACCCTTTCTTTTGGAACACCAGCACATTCTTTTTATCAGGAGTAGGGAACCCTCGGAGGTAACATGGAACCCCCAAAACAACAAGAGACTGGAATAAGCTAAATTGATAGTGTTTAATGCTCATACCAAAGTAGCAAACACAAAAGGCAAAACAAAAGGCAAAGCAATGGTAGCCAGGGAAAGATAAAAGAGCAGGATATTAGGAGTATAGGGCAAAATAAAAGATATCTGCAAAATCTGCAGAGCTACAAGCAAAAGCAATTGGTGGCCAGGGAAATACAAAAGAGCATGGGGCAAGAAGTGCTAGGGGAAACACAAGGCAAAGCAAAAAGGTACCTGAAAAGTCTGCAGAATTGGTAGCCATGGAAATACAAAAGAGGAAAACATGCAAGAGAATGGCCAGACTGCTGCTCAGGAACGAAAAGTTGACAGGCAACAACTAGGAGGCTGGGTGATGTTTATATACCCTAAGCCAGGGGGGCGCAAACTTTTTTCCCTGCGCCCCCCTGCCGGTGGTTACCTCACCCCCGCACCTCCCCTCACCCCGCTTACCTCGGCTCCAGAGTCAGCTCTAGCATGAAGACGTCACCTTGCCATAGAAAATTGACGTCACATGACCTCGCAGCGTCATTTGACGCCGCATTGCCATTGCGACGCGTGTAAGAAGCCGCCGGAGCTAAGGTAAGTAAGGTTTACACAGGCCTTCGCCGCTCCCCTGGTACTTAATTTAAGTGCCTTCGGGAAGCACGCGGGGCCTCTGTAAACCCTGCGCCCCCACCCCCGCAGTCAGTCTCGTGCCACCCCTGGGGGTCGCGCCCCCCAGTTTGCGCACCGCTGCCCTAAGCTAAGATGGCCACTGGCCTCATGGTAGATTCTTGTTGCTACCAGCTCTAGGCCTGAACTTGACTCCTCTCTGTGCTCCTACAGGTCTATGGGGAGTATAGTGTATACCAGGGGGGCGCAAACTTTTTTCCCTGCGCCCCCCTGCCGGCTGTCCCCTCACTCCCGCGCCCCCCCAACCCCAACTTACCCGCGCTCCGGCGTAATGACGTCACGTTGCCATAGCAACGTAACGTCACATGACCTCGCAGCGTCATTTTGACGCCGCGTTGCCATGGCAACGCAGGGAGGAAGCCACCGGAGCCACGGTAAGTTAGGTTTACAGAGGCCCTGCAGCTCCCCCGGCACTTAATTTAAATGCCTTCGGGAAGCGCGCGGGGCCTCTGTAAACCCCGTGCCCCCCGTTGGCAGTCTCGCGCCCCCCCTGGGGGTCGCGCCCCACAGTTTGCGCACCGCTGGTGTATACCATTAACATCTCTATGGCATGTGCTGTCTATTTCTGGAGTCCCCAAAAATAACACTTCATATGGGTAAATCTCAAGATAGAACATAGACCTACACAAGTGTAATTTAGAATGAGATTGCCCTGTGCCAATATTGCTCTAAAAAAGCAATTTGCAATGCGTAGTACATAGGCCCTATTGTCTTTTACAACCTAATTTGTTTCTTAGCATCTCCCTTCCTTGCCTACTATTGAACTACAAATTATTTTTTTGCACAATTTCATCAGAACACACACACCTACAGTATATATATATATATATATATATATATATATATATATATATATATATAAAAAACAATACACTCTGAAATTAAAATGAAACAAATCTATTCAGTGTTTTTTGTGTGTAATCTAGAGAAACATAATTCTTCCATTAAATATAATGGAAATTAATGCATACCATGTAGCATATGCCAAACTCAGGTTTCAAAACAGAAATGAAAGTATGCGGAGAAGTGCTAAAAATGGAAATGATTCAAGCCTGCTAACACCGTAAAGGTAAACTGGGTTTTTGTAGCCAATTCCCTTTCCCTAGCAGTATACAGTAGCACTAATAAAGTATTGAAAGTTATAGCGTTACTGATACTGATGCAGCGGCCGTTATTCGAACACATCACGGCGCCGATTTTGAGTTCTCTGCTGTTCCCCACGCAGCATGAAGGCGGCCGATCGCCCCAGGCATCGGGGCTTATCGCGGATGTTTTGTTTGAATTTCATGGATTCTGTTTCTTCGTTTGCAATAAAATGGATGAATTGTAATGTGTACAGTACTGTGCTACTGTGTCAATTTCATGTTTTTAATAGCCAGAACACTAAAATTCATCAATTCCCGCGCTTGCATCTTAGTGCGGGGAGGCTGGAATTCACCCCGCGGTTTCAAATTGAGATTCCGATGTACATGACGCGTGAAGTGTTCGAATAACGGCCGCTGCATCAGTACAATCCATTTGAGGGGTAGGTCTAAGCTCACCTAATTCTGTTTTGCTAAATATTAACATTATATTATTGTGCTGTAGTTCACAGTAATACAGATATTTGAAGCCTCTACCGTACAGTAAGGCCTGTTTAAGACATCCTGTGAGACTGAATGTTTTTTGTCTAATAGCTAAATATATACATTCATTTTACTGTGAGAATACCACTTGTTTAATTATGCTTTTCATCATGGCTCTGAATTTTATAGATGAATTGGTGATAGTGATAATTTATATAGGGCCAATTGAGGTCTTTTTAAAATGACTGCAAAGGGATATGAGATGTTGAGCCTTGAGTCATTAATTTAGCCACATGGTTTGTGAGGATATGGTTTTAATGTCCCTCAACATCTATGTACCGGTTCATTGTTATGAACACATTGTTATGAACACGTGCAAATCAGAGTGCTTGTCGTGAAACGTTTGATGGTGAATACCAGATTTCTAATACTGCAGAAGGATATCACTTTTTGATGTCTGTCACTCTTTTTATTTTCTCTTTCTGCGCTTCTGCTAAGCTGCACTGAGTGGGTTGAGCTGTTAAGGAAGATTCATTAGAAAGTAATGTTCTGGGTGTTATTTGTTTGGTATGTAATGTGAAAGACAGTAAAGCACACAGGGTGAGATTGACTAAGGTCTGATGCAGTACATCACATCCTTAATCAGGTGTTAACTGTCCAGTGTCTGAATTGGGCTACTTTGGTTTCTTATATTGCAATAGCAATAAAGGAAGCAAAACTGAATACCCTGGAGTGGGCCAAAAAATGTTGCCACGGTCTATGTATTAACCCCTTGGAAGCCATAGTGGTCATTAAGGTAGCCAAGAGGTTAATACAAATACCCTAACTACCTTACTATCATTGTATGTCATAGCGGTATAGATGCACTTACAGACATTATAGGTGTAAAGGTGCATTTATTTAAATGTGCAATCAGGTAAGTCTCCCAATATACCTCTTCTATTGTAAGTGCTTCAGGGCGGAGCCTACCTGTGATATCCCAAAACTTTCATGCTCATTGAAATTGAAAATTGGCCTGATAAGGACAGCAGTGCTCCTATAAAGATACTCCTGGCAAGGTACTGTATATGGACATTGTGACTCGAAATTTGAATTTGTCGCCTTGTGTGATGAGTTTAACTGAGAAACTTAAGAGCTAGCAATAATAATAATAATAATAATAATAATAATTTCTAATTATTAATAATGTATGTTTTTTTAGTCTGGATATTGATTGGCAACATTTGGTTTACTTGCTATCATGTATCCACTCCCTTTTCCCTTATTACTATTCCAGTATTTTCCATTAATAAAGTGTAATCCTACATTCCTGCCCCAATCTAATCGCCTCTTGTTCTTGTGTCTGAAACATGCCTCTGTCTTGACTGGTTATCGGTGATCCTTCCTTCACCAAATGTAAAGCTCGGAGGAAGATGTTGAAGCAAAGTAACTGGATAAACACTCCAGCCTCATTCCTATACACTAGAGCCATGCCTGAGAAACGTAATGCGTTCCCTAAGTAATGAGCCTAACTGAAGTTCACACATCGCTAAATGCTAACGGTATCTTAAAAGCTCAGTAACGCAATGTTAAGTGCTGTTTTTGGCCGGTGGGGGCATTGTGTTAACTATAACGGATATTAGTGCTAATAATATGCAAATTAGGTGTTCCCACTAACAATGCATATCCACAGAGGTCCGTTAATGTTAAGGCAGCGATTTAATGAGACGTTAGTTAGGACAAAGCTAAATTTGGCATTACTCACTTCCAGACCCTGACATACCGGTAGGTCTTTTACAGGGTCTGGATAAGTGTAAGATCACAGTTAAGTATGATTTAACTAACATAATTATTTATGGGCTTATTTCCCTCTCCTGTCTTCTGGTTTTTAGCTTCAATTAAACACCTATTCTGGGGTCTGAATGGGAGTAACGCAAAATTTGGCTAGGACATCCTATTTGAATCTACCCTCAGCTCAATTTACCCTGTGTCTGAGGATGAGGTCTCTGCACTCCTCTCGTAATCTCACCCTACAACCTGCCTTTTTGATCCTATTCCCTCACATCTCCTTCGCTCCCTCTCTGCCACCACCCGAACTCACATTTTTAACATCTCTCATGTCTGGCAAATTCCCATTTTATTTTAATCATGCACTCATCACTCCCATTCTAAAGAATCCCTCTCTTGACTCAGCCGCCCTCTCTAACTACCGCCCTATCTCTCTTCTTCCCTTTGCCTCCAAGCTACTTGTGTGACTTGTATACAACAAACTGACTCACTTTCTCTCCTCCAACTCCCTGATTACAACCTGGTTTCTGTATTGTACACTCCACTGAAACAACACTAATAAAAATTTTCAATAAGCTTCTCACAGCTAAGTATAAGGGTCACTTCTCCTTACTAATTGCCGGGATTTCTCTGCTGCCTCCAATACTGTTGATCATCCCATTCTTCTGAACAATCTCTGAACTCCATTCGCCTCTGTGACACAGCCTTCTCCTGGTCGCCATCCTACCTTTCCAACCGCTGTCGCCATCCTACCTATCCAACCGCTCCTTCAGTGTTTCCGTCTGTGGTATCACCTCATGTTCACACTCTCTCTCTTTATTGGGGTACCACTAATCTCTGTCCTTGGCCATCTGCTATTCTTACTCTACACCTAATCTCTTGGTGAACTAATACAATCTTTTGGCTTTCAGGATCATCTCTATACTCTATATCCAAATTGACCTCTCCTGTCCCATGTCACCAACTGTCTCTCAGCAATTGCCTCCTGGATATCCCACCGTAACCTGAAGCTTAACATGTCCAAAACAAAACAAATATTCTATTTCCCCTTCCAATGCTACCCCAAACTCTCCGTCACTGTCAATAACACTACAATCTCATAAACACGTCAACTGCCACCATCAACACGTCAACTGCCTACGGGAAATCTTTGACTCTGATCTCTCCTTCATTCTTCACATTGTCCCTCACGAAGTCCTGCTGTCTACACCTATTCTCACTCTTGATGCAACTAAAATCCTAATTGACTGACTCATCTTGTCCTGCCTTTACTACTGCAACCTACTCCTAATTGGCATTCCCCTTGTAGGCCTATCCTAACTCCAATACATCCAAAACACTGAGGCCAGACTCAACTGTCTCACTCACTACTCCACTTCTGTTGCTCCACTACGCAAATCCCTACACTGGCTTCCCATTTCTTCTAGAATCAAATTTAAAGCTCTGGCTTTCAAAGCTCTCACTTACATCTCAACCCTCATCCCCAATTATATACAGTACCTAAATGCCCCTTACAGTATATTCTGCCCACAACGTCCACCTTTCCTCCTGCCTTTATTCCCTCCTCTCCCTCACACCTACAATACTTCTCTCATACTGCCCCCTCTCTCTGGAATTTTCCCATAGCACCAGGCTCTCCCCCAGGTTTCAGACATTTAAAAAATCCCTGAAAACGCACCTTTTCAAGAAAGTTTATCTGGCATACACCTAACATCAAACTCCCCATTTACCCCCCTCCAATCCCATTGTGACCAGCTGTGCGACTGGACCAATCTCCATGCTATGTAGCACCCCTTAACATTCCCCACCCTCAAACCTTCATGGACCTCATGTCTACTCCATCCCACAATGAGCAGCCACATTGCCTTTTTGTTTCAACACAGTCCCTCGTTTCCTGTAGATTGTAAGCTCTCACGAGCAGGGCCCTCATTACCTTTTGCATCTCTGTGTGTATGTTTGTCCTTATTTGTATGTAACTCTATTTATGTCATTATCTGTACACCCATTGTACCCCACTGTGGAATATATTGGCGCTTTACAAATAAACAATGATAATAATAATGAGCCCTACATTAACGGAGCTCTGTGGATCTGGGATTGTAGGGTGGAGCGCAGTTTAGTCTAATGGTTGCCATGTTAACCTCAGAAACACCTCTATAGCCTTCAGACATGACCTAACTTTTAATATGTTACAAGGAAAGTGAAAAAATACATTGTTACAACAACTGTACATGGAATGATTATACTCTAGCTTTAGATCGGACAGATTTAATAGGTTAATATTTTTGGATAACTACAGTCTCAAACTCTGCATTATGTTAATCCCACATAAAAAAAAAATTGGGCACAGCAATTTATGCAAAGGCCACAAGTCTCAATCAAGTAACTGTTAAATGGACAGACTGAACCATCATGTTACAGTACTCCCCAACTACATAGCATTCCTGTGCAGTTGGTACTTGCTATGTGCAAAAAGACCTACATTTCATAGGGAATACGTGTGGCTTTACATGTAGATTTGTGGCCGAGTCTGGAGGTGATAGATAGAGGATTATCCAAACATTGTCCAATAATACAATTACAACAATATTGTATAAAGATATGAAGGAGATGCTAAAAAAAGGCAAATGTTAATACAAACAAATAAATCAATGTATAGGGAAGGAAACAGCTCATATTGTGTTTATATTGTGTTCATATCCTTGAGTCCACAGCAAATGCACTGTAGCAGCCTTTCACAAACATTTTGTAAAATCAGTCTTTAATAGGAATACACTATGAATATTTCATGAAATTCTGTCATTTGTTGTTTTCAGACAATGATTATCTCATGCTTAGTCTGCGGTGGCAAGATGGATTCATTGAGTAGATGCAACACACTTTACATTTGGTCTTTAATATGTCTTTCCTTTAAACTGGATGATTAGAAATTGCCTTCAATTATCTAGTCTTAATTGTACAGGATTTTTATATTTTCCTTCATTTGGGTATGATGACACTACTAGCTCTAATAATAATAATAATGAATGTTTTATGAAATAAAGTAAATATTAACATATGCTTTGTTGCATTCAATGAAAAAATGCATTTTAATCAATGCAATGTGATTTTATATTGATTGTTTTATAAAAGGCTGCATACAAATTACCCTCAGATGCTCAACAAAACATTCCTCCTTCTATAAATGTTGTAATCTATATCTCTATTCTATAGACTCAGACACAAGCAATCCATAATATACTGTATTTATTAACACTTTTCACTTCTAATTTATTTTAATTACAGTAGTTAATCAAGCAAACTATTTAAAATCACACAATATTTAAATATTATATTATGGTTGTGTTACCCAATATTGTCACATAAGTAGCATGGCAAGAAGTTAATAGGTAATAAGAAATATATCTATCTACTGTATACTGTATCTATCTATATCTATCTATAAAACAAACAAGAAAGTAGCACCAATAATAACGTGGTTGATATGCTATAGTGTGAACATGTGAAATGTATGTATAATATAAATTAATGAATAAAGTGATAATCACCAAAATATAAGAATGTGCAAATATATAACTAGTGATAACAAAATGACTTAAACAACCAATGAAGGAAAAAATAAAATAAAACACAATAGTATTACATATAAAAATGATTAAAAATATAGAACCAGTCACAATAAAAAGTCCAAAGGATATATAGAGTAGAATCCAATAGAAGGGGAACTTCAGGCTGCTCTCAAACAGAAGAACCACATCCAGTGGAACCTGTAGAAAAGAAAAGAGGAGAGAGCGCACGCCACATAGCATAAAATAGTAACAATTTATTGGAGGGGTGGGAGAGGGGAAGGGATAAGAATCGCACTCACAAGATTTCAAATATAAAAGCACGATTGTGAATTAATATCACCGCCAAGCTGAAAAATCACCGCAGTCCAGGGATAGGGTCCACCGGAAAGATAATACTCTGTATTTGTAGTCAGTCAGAATCGTAAACCACCTGGTGTAGCCTTTCCGTGGGTTTCTGCTGCTCAGCTTGGTGTCTCACTCAATGCAGAGGAACAGAAGGTCTGTGCAAACAACCTGCGCGACCCGACCAGATCGCGCACTTCCGTATTGACGTAGTGTCGTGACGTAGTAACGTAGTGACGTCCCTGACGCGTTTCGGCGCAACAGCGATTTTCTCAAAGGGGGATGAGTTCAGAGTTCACATGAAGAGATATATAAACCCTACTGTTGCTTAGCAACCCTGGTAAATGAGTCCTCATAGGTGCAATCATTAAATTCAATCCTCATTAGTATTATCAATGAAATTACTCTAGAGCTAATAAGGTTACATGTTGAATACAATTTAAGGGTTGGTATATAAACATCAAATAAGGATGAAATACATGAAATATACACAGAAAACAAAAAGCTATACAAAATACAATTCATGTATAATAAATGAACTTATTAAGCTCAAAAATGCAACAATGATACCTATTAAAAACTAAAACTAAAAACTCAAAAAATAAATCTATATTAAATCAAAACCATACAGATAATGTTCTAAAAAATAAAAATTAAAATATAAAATAAAAATATTTAAAACCATAAAAAGGTATACATATGTTGAATTATATCAAATTCATGAGTAGATCTTTTGACACAATCATAATCTATAATAGCAGTCAATGTTAGAAAGACTCGGAAACCTATATAGATATTGGAGCAACAATATTTTTAATGTTCCTGGCCTATAGGAAGGCCAGGAACATTAAAAGTATTGTTGCTCCAAGTAAACTCAGGTCAACTGGTGCATCTACCACTGCCGCCTCTGTGGTCCCTTGTGGGAATCACAGATGTGGCAGGGGTCGATGTATCACGATGTATCACTTGCAAACACCTCAGTATTAAATCCAGTTTTGTCTCCATTCCTAGGGGCATTATGCACCAAATTAGGGGTCACATAAATTGTTTAAGTACCTATGTAGTATATGTGCTACAATGTGGTTGTGACCTACAATACGTGGGTCATACGACACGCCCTCTGAGCACTCGCTTCCTGGAGCATAGGAGAAATGTAATAAATGGTATCAATTCCCATAATGTCTCCAGACATTTCAAACTGGTGCACAATGGGGATCCTAGAACTCTTACCATTATGGGTCTTGAATACATTTCTCCTCTTGCTCTGGGTGGTGACCGCTTTAAGATTCTTTGTCGCCAAGAGACATTTTGGATCCACCAGTTAGGCACATTGTCTCCTGGTGGACTTAACGAGTGTCTGGACACAAGTACCTTGGTGTAGTTCCTTCTTCCAACATTCCTCCCTGCTACTAGCACCCATTTACATGATGCTCCTTTTGTGTTCTTCTTCTCCTGCCTTCTATTGAGATTATATACTCATAATAGATCATCTTTTTTATAAAGTGTTATGTGTCCATTACACTAAATATATCTATATGTATTTATTTATATTCATATGAGTTACATTACTGGGAAATATATTTACATCTATATAGGTTTCCGAGTCTTTCTAACATTGACTGCTATTATAGATTATGATTGTGTCAAAAGATCTACTCATGAATTTGATATAATTCAACATATGTATATCTTTTTATGGTTTTAAATATTTTTATTTTATATTTTAATTTTTATTTTTTAGAACATAATCTGTATGGTTTTGATTTAATATAGATTTATTTTTTTAGTTTTTAATAGGTATCATTGTTGCATTTTTGAGCTTCATAAGTTCATTTATTATACATGAGATGTATTTTGTATAGCTTTTTGTTTTCTGTGTATATTTCATGTATTTCATCCTTATTTGATGTTTATATACCAACCCTTAAATTGCATTCAACATGTAACCTTATTAGCTCTAGAGTAATTTCATTGATAATACTAATGAGGATTGAATTTAATGATTGCACCTATGAGGACTCATTTACGAGGGTTGCTAAGCAAAAATAGGGTTTATATATCTCTTCATGTGAACTCTGAACTCATCCCCCTTTGAGAAAGTTGCTGTTGCGACGAAACGCGTCAGGGACGTCACTACGTTACGACACTGCGTCAATACGGAAGTGCGCGATCTGGTCGGGTCGCACAGGTTGTTTGCACAGACCTTCTGTTCCTCTGCATTGAGTGAGACACCAAGCCGAGCAGCAGAAACCCACGGAAAGGCTACACCAGGTGGTTTACGATTCTGACTGACTACAAGCACGGAGTATCATCTTTCCGGTGGACCCTATCCCTGGACTGCGGTGATTTTTCAGCTTAGCGGTGATATTAATTCACAATCGTGCTTTTATATTTGACATCTTGTGAGTGCGATTCTTATCCCTTCCGCTCTCCCACCCCCCCAATAAATTGTTACTATTTTACGCTATGGGGCGTGCGCTCTCTCCTCTTTTCTATATATATATATATATATATATATTTACGCTATGGGGCGTGCGCTCTCTCCTCTTTTCTATATATATATATATATATATATATTTCTATCTCTCTATCTCTAGCACTCTGTAAGTTTTAAATTCCGGAGCTCCTTTATAACTTAAGGGACAACAGATATACAGTATAAGCAGGCTTGTACTGTAGATAGAAGATAATGCCTACCTGGCACCTTCAGATTGAAAGATATCGTTTACTACCATACATGGTGACCAGGAACAAGAGCATAATAAGTTTCTTCCCTCAATGCACATATATAAGTGCAGCCTTATACACACAACCGTCCAAGCGTGGAGTATCCACAAACAGTACACTCACATACTCATGAGTTTCTGTTGTCGGTTCTGTACATCATTATGAGCTCTTCGGTGTGCCCAAACTTCTTGGTACTGGAACAAGATGAAAAATATATAGGTGCGGTGCACTACCAGCCGAAGAAGAAAAGAAATCGAGAGGTGAACTCCAATAAAAAATACATTTATTTAATCATGGGTATAAAAAACAGAGGTAAGAGAACGCCTACGCATTTTGCACATCAGTGCTTTTTCGAGTGGTAGTGCACTGCACCAGTATATTTTCCTCTTATCTTTTCTTTTATTCTATTTGTAGTTTATGTAAAAGATACGTTCTTCCACTGCATGGTTTGTTATTTACCAATGTTGGAGAAGCCATGGTATGATAGCAAAGGAGCATCCGTTGTACTCATAACCAAGTAGGACATAATATATTCACAGTGAAAACAAACAAAAAAATCAGTCTATTTGTATTTACGTTAATTTCTTTTTGTAACTAATTTACATGTGGACTAAATTTGTTTTTGTAATATCTTTTTATTGTGATTTTACCATTTTCCATTTATAACACACTTAGTACTGTTCAGAATTCAATGACATTACAATCGCATACATAAGGGGTGTGCAGTGTGGGGGGCGCAAGACTTTCTGGGGGGGGGATTGCGTGAGGTCTCTGTAACTTCACTTACCTTGCCTTCCAATGACGTGTGGTGTTATGGCAACCCATCGTCAAATGAGGCCACGGTGCCACATGACATCACATTGTCATGGCAACGTAACGTCACATGACCCGCAGCATCATTTGACGAGGAGCCAAGCAGAGGGGGGGGGGGGGCGCAGGAAGAAAACTTTGCGCACCCCTGGTTTACATACATCTCATGTTTGCTTTCTTCTTCAAGTCCACTTTTGGAAGACATTAAATGCACAGTAAAACACAGAAAGCGTTCAGCACATCAAAGATCTTTCAAACCGGTTCAAATTGTTCAGAACATAACACAAATTAACACGAGAATGAAAGGATTTGATTAAATAATTATAATGAATATGAATTTTAATATATAAATATAAAAATAGTGAAAATAAAAAGTGTAAATGTATAAGCTTTTGCCTACAAATCTTCCTATTCCACCTCTACTGTACCTCAATAGTTCCTTTGCTTACAATGAGAGAGGAGAGGAAATGAGAGGGGAGGATAGGGCAGGGGAGGGAAGGAGAGGGGATGGCAGGAGAGGATAGGGGAGGGAAGGAGAGGGGAGGAAAGATATTGACAAATCAGATAGATTTCTACAAGTCTCTAATATGATCTGACGTGGTACAATGGTTGATTTACTGTATTTTTTTTAATATACTGTAATAGGTTTACTGGATATACACTCCTTTAACCCCAACAAAAAGTGACACACTGAGTGCTCATTTACATGTCATTACCCAGAATCCCTGGCTGAGAGGAACCATTGTACACTAAGGGATCATGGGGAAAGGCAGGATTGCAGACCGGTCTGAGACATGTTAAAGTCATATTTTAATAAGGACATTCTTGAGTGTGTTTTTTAAGAAAAAAATGGTCTTAACTTGCAAGTTTGAGATGGGTATAAAAGTGCTGGCTTACCCTTAACATTGTCTCTGCTTCTGCTCTTTCAGATATTACAATAGAAAAGAATGAGGATGAGTGAAACTTATTACAGAACGCAGATCCACTATTAGTAATGCAGAATTGAATGCATTGCTTGGCTTCCCTTCTCAATTAACATGGTACAGTGAAAAGTAGTCGAGAGTATGGCCATCAACAGTACTTATGACTTCCAAAGCTCCATCCAAACAAGATAAGGATCCCTCTAAATGCCAACAGTGAACAAAGAGCAAGAAAGCAATGAGGATAAACAAAAAAGAAAATGAAAGGTTTGTCAAAGTGGTTTTCAGAAGACAACTTCGATCTTTAATTGCAAGGCATGTTAGCAGTAGCAGGTTTATATCATCATTTCTATATGCAACTGTAATAGGAGGAACATTTCTCTCTTAATATATGAACTGATGTACAGTAGCAAAGTGTGCAATTCTATATACCGTAACGAGTATAAGACAAATATCTAAAGGTGGGCAGCAACTGAAAATAGCACATTAAAACCATAGTCCTTTTTATAGACCGAGAGGACTGGGAAAGAATTTGGGAGAATGCATCAGGAACTTCCATATGTACCACAATCAAAGAAAATATATATAAAATACTGTTCCGCTGGTATCTTACCCCAGTTAGAATAAACCAAATCTACCCCCAGGCGTCCGATCTATGCTGGAGAGGTTGCGGTCAAAAAGGGGACATGGCACACATTTGGTGGACATGTCCGGAAATTCAAAAATACTGGGGAACCACTCAAAAATTAATAGAAGAGGTCACCGGCCTCAAAATCCCTGTTGACCCGCTGACCTACCTGTTGGCCAGGCCCTTAGAAAATGTGGACGACCAACAAGTAAATTAATCTCCTTCATCCTAACAGCGGCTAGATGTGCAGTGGCAGCCGCCTGGAAGAAAGTGTCTCCCCCCTCAAAACAAACGATAAAAAATAGGATACAAGAGGTAATGAATATGGAGAAACTATCGGCCTTTTTGAAAAGATCCACGGACTCCTTTAATAAAACATGGGACCCGTGGCTAACCCATATGGCACCCCCACTTTCCCTAACCCAAAAATGAAAAGTAAAGAGAACGAGTCTAGAAACTCCAATAGAAATATTCTGAGGACGTGATAAGCAACAGGTATCCCCCCCCTTCCCCCTCCCCCCTCCCCACCTTCCCTTCTCCCCCTTTCCATACTCTTACTCTCTGTTTCCATACTCGCGCCCCCCTCACAACCCCAGGAGGGTCAGGGGGGCGATGAGCTTTCCTCTTTCTTTCTGGTTTCTTTAACCAAAAAATGGAGAAAACCTGTATTAGGCTGTATTAACATATATGACATGTACAATGTGAAATAAGTATTTGCCTAATAAAAAATTTTGAAAAAAAAAAAAAAAACCATAGTCCTTTTATATTGACTTTTCCATTTGAGAATACTTATTAACATTCATCATAGCGCTGTAATTTAATCTGTAACTCACCTGCCCGCAGGACTGCTGCTTCTTTCTTCTTCCTCCCGCTGCTCATTTTTATTTCTTGGTATCGGAGGTTGTATCATTTCAGCAGCCAATGGGTCTGGATCATTGTCTTCACGCCCAACCCATTCTCCAATCACACAGGGTCTTAAAAGTGAGGAGTTAAATGCTCTTGTATCCTGATTTAAGAAAGAAATACATAGAATGAAGCATGTATTTATGGGTACCAGCATGTTCATTAAGAGAACATAACATGTGCTCCCAGATTTACTATACTACTCAAAGGGGTTTCCACATGCCGCTGCCATTGAGAGTTACTACAATATCTACAATATCTTTACTCCAAAGAAAATCGCTTGAACAGTTTACTGTATATAAGGAGGAAAGTGAAGATTCATTGAAGGCAAACCATTGCACAGAGCATTAAAACCCCCAAACATTTTTTACACAAGGTCAATCCTGAATGAAAAACTCTGTGACTCTTCCAGTTACAGAGTTGTTGTTTTGACCTTGTGTATGCATGTAAGTATATCTTTATATCTTTATTTATATAGCGCCATCCAGGTCCGTTCACCTGTGCGTGGACTACCGGACCCTGAACAATCGCACCATCCCTGATCAATACACCCTGCCAAGAATAGAAGAGCTTCTCAATGCGCTGTTGGGAAACCAATGGTTCAGGGTGCTAGATCTACGGTCGAGGTACATGGGCTCTGCAGACCAGAAGAAGACGGCGTTTGTCTCCCCTCTGGGTTTTTATCAGTTCACCCGAATGACCAAAGGCATTTGTGGTGCTACGGCGACCTTCCAGCGGTTGATGGAGAAGACCATCGGAGACATGAATCCTCGGGAATGCTTAGTCTACCTGAACGATATCATAATCTTCGGTAAGACTCTGGAGGAACATGGAAATGCCTCTTGAAAGTGCTATACCGGTTGGGCAAATAAGGCCTGTCACACCTGTAACGTATGTAGGACACATCGTATCTGCCAACGGAACAGCCACCGATCCCGCTAAGATTAAAGCTGTAGTGAACTGGCCAAGACTCGAGAACGTAATGGAGCTACGCTCCTTCTTAGGATTCTGCGGGTACTATTGCCGCTTCGTGGAGGGATACTCCAGTAAGGCCAAGGTCCTCAACAACCTCCTGAAGATATACTCAGAGGAATCTCGGCCAAAGAGGATTCCCGCCTAGCTTCCCCTTGGAGACAAGTGGACACCTGAATGTGAGAGCGTTCTTAAACCTCAAGAAGAGTCTTACCCAAGACCCCATCTTGGCTTATGCTGATCCTGAACTGCCTTACGTACTGCACATGGATGCAAGTTTCAATGGTTTAGGGGCTGTACTGCACCAAAGTACCTTGCTGGACTTTGGCCTGTAGCCTATGTGAGTCGGTGCTTCACTACCAGTGAACACAACTACCCAGTTCACAAACTAGAGTTCCTCGCACTCAAATGGGCTGTGGTTGAGAAGCTCCACGATTACCTATATGGAGGTTAGAACGGATAACAATCCCCTGACTTATATTCTAATGTCGGCTAAGCTGGATGCCACCGGCCACTGATAGCTGGCAGCACTGTCCAACTATCAGTTCACCCTAAAATATAAACCAGGGCCTCTAAACATCAGAGCCGATGCTCTCTCAAAAAGGCCGTGGTTGAGCACCAACCAGGACGACGCTCTGTGGGAAGATATCCGTGGCCCTGGAATGTGGGCCATGTGCTCCACGGCTGCCGTAGTAGAAGACAAGATTGCTTTCTCTGAATTGAGGGTGGCAGATTCCCTGGATGCCCGCCCTCTGCCATTCCCGCTGCTTACCATCATCCAGAAGGCATGTCTGTTCCTCCAGAATATATCCTCACGTGGAAAGAACTGGTGCTCTACCAGGAGAGGGATCCGGTGACTAAGGCTATATGCCAGGCCGTCCAACAAAACAATCCCTCCTTGATCAAGTGGGCCCCTACTGGACAGGAGACAACTGGTTTTGCCCCAACGCCTGGTGGGCCATGCCCAAGGATCTCTACACAATGAGCACGACCATATGGGCATAGATAACACTTTCAGTCTAGTGAGAGACCGGTTCTTCTGGCCCAAAATGAAGGAGGCAGTAGAGCAGTATTCACGGAAATGTCTGCGGTGTGTTCAGCGAAAGACTCTGCCCACCTGTGCATCCCCAATGGGCCATCTGAAAATCTCTGGGTCCATGGACCTAGTCTGCATGAATTTTTTGTGCATCGAACCTGACTCGCGAGGTATTGGCAATATCCTGGTAGTGACAGACTACTACAATCTCTACTCTCAAGCGTTCCTGACCAAGGACCAGAAGGCTCTCACAGTTGCCAAAAGTGCTGTGGGAGAAATACTTCATTCATTACGGCCAACCGAATCGGATGCACTCCGACCAAGGCAGAGACTTCGAGAGTAAACTTCAAGGAGCTGGTTAAATTACTCATCATCCAGAAGTCTAAGACCACTCTGTATCATCCTGAAGGAGATGCCCAGCCCGAAAGGTTCAATCAAACACTGCATGATATGCTAGGCACTCTAAAGAGTGCACAAACGACCGAATGGAGTAAGCACGTTGAAGCTCTGGTGTACGCATATAATTGCACCCGACATGAATCCACAGGATATACCCCATATTTTATGATGTTCGGGAGAGAGGCACGACTGCCTGTGGACATCCGTCTCCAGGTATCTACTGATGGGGTACCCATTACAATGCATTTCAAGTACGTTCAGCGACACCAAGGCAGCTTACACTGCGCATATCAATTAGCAGAGAAAGCCTCAGCTCAGCTGAACGCCGGCAACAAGCAGCGTATGACCACAAGGTCCATTTTGGGAACTAAAGCCTGGAGACACTGTTCTCCTATGCAATCTCGGAATACCCAGCAAAGAGAAACTGGCCGACTACTGGCGCGATGGAGCCTTTGAAGTCGAGTCCCAGATGCCTGGCCTCCCGGTCTACTGCATATGAGATGTGAATCGCCGGGTAAAGGTCTGGCACAGAAATCACTTGTTGCCCATTCCCCAAGTAGACGACAATGACCCCGAATCAGAGACAGTAGTAAGGGCCAGTGAGCCAGAGGGGTCTGAAGAGCAATCGGATCAACAAGATGAGTTCAATCAGGATCACATGGAAGGAACCTCCGCTGGTTCCAATGGAGACTGGTGGGCACCTCTCAAAGGAGCACCGGGTAATGGGCCTGCCCCTCAGGTACCTACACCCGTGGCTTCACCAAGCAGACCATTGAATCCCAAGAGTCCAAGTTTTGTGCCTAGTAGAGACTTTACAGAGACTGAGTATTCACGTAGGGATGGGCTAAGGCCCCAGGACCATGACAGACTCTCCCCAGTGGGAACCACAGAAGAGCCTCACAGAAGTCAGCGTGAGTGGCATATGATCAACTAGGGGCACCCCACTATGAGTCTCAGCAGCTGTCTAAGAACAAGCTGGCTTCCATTATCAACATGTTTGTTGAAATGCATAATATTATTTAGAGTCTGCATTCGTTAAGTTATATACATGTACAGCATTTTCATTATATAACTTTTCTGTGTTATGTTTGGTTATGTTGTTCCCAAGCTTGAACATTGGAGTCTCCACCAGGGGGAGGATGTAAAACATACAGGACACCTACAAGCTCATATTGAACCCCCAAAATAACCACAACATATACATATATATATACATATATATATATATATATATATATATATATATATATATATATATATATATATATAAGCATATACGTGTCACAGAGGAGTGCTACTGAGCATGGCAATATATATTTAAAACCATAGATAGAACATAAAACACAGACAGAGCTCAGTGCACATCCAGTGAAACAGTACCGTGTATAAGTTTCACTGGATGTGCACTGAGCTCTGTCTGTGTTTCATGTTCTGTCTCTGGTTTTAAATATATATTGTGCTACATGAAGGTGAAAGAACCGGCGCTAACTCTATTAGTGTACACTTGTGTTTTACAGTGAATATTTTAAAAAAAAATCAATTGATTATTAAACAATGGGATGTGCTCAAATAACGTGCAAATGTTATTATAAAGTTCAAACCCCCTGCTCAAACCCAGCTGGTGGGGACTGGTTTCACTAGTCCCACAAATTGTCACTCTCCAGTTGTAATCCAGGGGGAGCATGGAGGGAAATAGAACAAAAAAGACAAGAAAACAATCTAAGTGTAGACAGTTTTAAAATGGTGTATAAATTCTGTGTTCTGTCTTGGCTCGTATGTGTTGCCTACTTACAAGATGTAAGTCAAAATCAAGCGGTTTTGACACACAATGGTCTCTGCTAGAAGGATTTCTCCACCAGGTAATGGGGTCTCCAACTCTCAGCTCAGCAGCAATGTGTATGTAAAAGAAAGGATAACCATAGTGCAGACCAGTACAATATAAAAAACTCGACTTTATAGGGTTAAAAAATGAACACTTACAATAAAAACAAGTGATTTAAGCATGTGTCACAATCTTTGTGATCAAGGAGAGAAGAGTTTGTTAACTTCAGGCTCACCCGCCTCCTCCGATGTGACTTGGTGTGAACCACCACTCTCTGGGACTCTGTACCTCCAGCGGTGGACGCCGTCTTCCAGGCCTTTCTCCCCTCGTGGGCTCCCTCTTATGTGGGTTATTCGGCTCCCATTACCAGATGCTGGCAAGCACTGTACTTGGAGCTGTCTCTCGGGTGGATGATTCTGCCTCCCTCTCACGCCGATGCGTCACTTCCGCTCCGTCCCGATACGTCACTTCCGGTCGCGGTTATGTGAGTATCTGTTTGTAAATCTCTCCTCTCTCCTCTCTCCTCTCTCCTCTCAGGGCGGCTACCACTCTACGCGTTTCGCCAAAAAAAGGGTGCGTGGCTTCCTCAGGAGTGGAGGAGGAGGCGGGTGAGCCTGAAGTTAACAAACTCTTCTCTCCTTGATCACAAAGATTGTGACACATGCTTAAATCACTTGTTTTTATTGTAAGTGTTCATTTTTTAACCCTATAAAGTCGAGTTTTTTATATTGTACTGGTCTGCACTATGGTTATCCTTTCTTTTACATACACATTGCTGCTGAGCTGAGAGTTGGAGACCTCATTACCTGGTGGAGAAATCCTTCTAGCAGAGACCATTGTGTGTCAAAACCGCTTGATTTTGACTTACATCTTGTAAGTAGGCAACACATACGAGCCAAGACAGAACACAGAATTTATACACCATTTTAAAACTGTCTACATTTAAATATATATTGCCATGCCCAGTAGCACTCCTCTGTGACACTTATATGCTTATATATATGTTGTGGTTGTTTTGGGGGTTCAATATGAGCTCGTAGGTGTCCTGTATGTTTTACAATTCTTGTTCAGCTGGTCTTAGCTGATTGGAGGGTGGCTCCTCCTACCTAGTTGAAGCTCACCCCCTCCCACATTTAAAAGGTTAAAAGCTCACTCCATTGCATCTCCCACTCTCCGGGGAACTTGCTTGCTTGCAGTTTGATTGTGACAAATCTAATACAGAGTGCTTTTCCTGGTAATGTACAGGTTAATACGAACTTCAAATCAGACTTAGAACTATGCAACTAATTTTGACAGATTTATTATAAATCATTCTTCCTGGTAATGCACAGGTTATTAAGAATTTATATTAGTGTTAGGTACCCTTGAGATGTGGTCTGCCGTGTAGTGGCTCATGGGCTTACAACACTTTGGTCAATATGTTAAACTAAAAGACCATTTTATTTAATAGATATCTATACATATATATTTAGGCACTGTACCGTGTATAAGTTTCACTGGATGTTCACTGAGCTCTGTCTGTGTTTCATGTTCTGTCTCTGGTTTTAAATAGGGGAGGATGTAGCCAGGTTCCCCTCTTAACTCCGGGCTGCGTGACGGGGACGACTGTGTGGTTGCTGCAGGGAGATTGTGGCTGGCGAGCAGGTCGCTGGTGCTCCGCCATTTTGTTTATGCGCGCGCATGTGCAGAGAAGGATCGCGCATGCGCAAATAGTATCTAGCGTTGCGGCGACCATCTTTGTACACCAGGCGCATGCGCAGTATAATGCCAGCGGTTGCCATTACACCAATAGATCCGCTGGGAACTACAAGTCCCAGCAGCCTCAGGGGCTGCAGACCACATGTCATGCAGACAATAGGACTGCTGCATTTAAAACAGTACAACAGTGATAACAGTTAGGAGAGTTAGGGCAGTTGGGAGCTGGTTACAGAAGTGGGAGGTAGGGTCCCAGCTGTCAGTAGCCCTGGGACTAGGCCAGCTTTTCCCTGCAGGCCCTAGTTAGTCCCCGACTCACATTAGGCACCTGCAGCTGTATAGGGAAGCCCATAGTTAGGAACCCTTTTCCCTGTGTTGTGCAGTATCAAGGACACCGTTTCTATGGCACGCGGTGACGCGTAACTTGTGGTCTGGGATCAGACCACCTACGTTCAAAGAATATCTATGGTGGGACGCTCCTGCTGGAGACCACCCCACGCGTTGGCGGAAGGCATCGTTGGAGCAGACTGCCTGTTGACTGTTGTTCAGCAACACCCGGGAGCTGGAGCGCCCGGGAAGGTATCTGCTTAAGTGCACCAACATTCACGTAGGCAGAACTGTCTCACATTTGGGGGTGGGAAAGGCCATTGGGGTCTGGACATTGGGACACTGGTGCCCCTGCACCCAAGTACTGTGGGAATATTCCACGGGCTGGTATACATATATCTCTATTGCTGTTCCTATTGATTGTTTATTACCTCCCAGTAAATACTGTTTCACCTACTCTGTGTGTGTATTACTAGGCATAATGTCTTGGGAGTGGTTATCCTACTGTGTGAGGATCCTTCTCAGGTGGAGGTGCTGTTTAGTAGATAAACATAAACCCCAGGGTCCCGAGTGGCGGAGGATCAGGACTCCTGTTTGCCACACAGGTATAGCTGCACACATAGTTGCCCTGACACAGGGGGAAATGGGGCTACACATAATTAACAGTATTTGATGGTAGATACCTAGAGACTTAGGTGTACTGTAGGTTCAACCCTATAAACACGAAGTATAAAATATAAGTGAATAGCTACTGTTGCTGTAGGTGTTTTTTCTTGTCTGTTACATGTTATTCACTTCAGTATGGACAGAAGCTGTATCCTCTGATTCTCCCTTCCCCCCTTCCCAGAAGAAACTCCCAAAAAAGTAAAGATTGAAGTTGGAGCTAAGAATTACTGAGAAAAAACATCTTTAAAGAAGTTTGCGCAAAGGATGACTCTGGAACATACAGTACAGCATTAAATGTTCAATGGAGAAAGAGTAATGTGTCTCAGTACACGGTTCCAGCTGTCTTGGCGCTGTAGCAAGGAGATGTTTTAATCATAATCCTGAAGGTTTCAAGCAAATGATCTAATCAATGTCTCGCAGGGAAGGCATAAATCATTCCTCTGAAAGACTGAGCAAGATTTAACTATTTTTCATAAGGAATGAGCGAACATATGTTCAGTGTTTTTGGTCTTCTGCTTCTACTAACTTCTATACAGCTTTTCTTGCTGAGAAGACTGGGAGGCTCTCACTGAACTTTAAACGTGGAGCCATTTAGGCTTTCCAAAAGTAGGACTTCTAAATTGAATGGTGTCCATCTTCTAAAATCAAGGCCAAAAAAAGGTGCCTTCATTCTCTTTTTTTGGAATTTACCAAAAGGAAAGCAGCAGGTTTCCCCAGGCATTAGGAGCACCGGTATAAGTGTCCCAGCTTTGACTTCTTGATTGGAATCAAGAGCTAAATGTTCTAACATCATTTTGTTTTCGTGCTACACAAGGCGGACCTAAAAATTCACAAAGAGTATATATATATATATATATATATATATATATATATATATATATATATATATATATATATATATTATTATTAATGTATAAAACTTGCAAGAGGTTTGTCTCACCTGCTAAGGATGCTATTCACAGGCACATGATAGCATTTACCTTGATATAACAGCCTTTCCATGAATGGAAAATCGGACATGGTAAGAGCTAATGTGCTTTACAGGATAATCACATACATCATTTTCTTTATCCTAGGTATGTGTTAGCATTGTATTATATTATATATTATATTTTATTAAATATAATATATTATTAATTATAATATATAATATAAAATATATAATATATATTATATATTATAATATATTAAATATAATTATATATTATATTATACATTGAGATATATATCTATCTATTTATATATATATATATATATCTATATATATATATCTATATATATATATCTATATATATCTATATATAATCATGGCAACCCATCGTCAAATGACGCTGCGGTGTCATATATATACTCTGTATAACATTATATTATATTGATATTGTATCTAGCCTAGTATGGGAACCTATTGTTAGTCCTAGTATGTGAGTGATATGTGAAACTTGCTTCAAGCCCATAATGTTTTCAAATATCTTTCTAAATACTTAAGGGTTCTATGTTAATTTATCATAGTAGTCAGGCCCGCTAACATGGGGGTCTGCCGGGGTTGGTGTCCTGAACCTTGTGTGTCAGGGGGCCCGGCTGCCAGGGCATACCTGCATGGCCGTGACAGTTAATAATAATAATAATAATAAAAAGAAATAAATGCAGTGTGGCTGCACCGGGTGCCGGGTCTCTCTGACAGCAGCGCCTGAAGTCATCTGGGCTAAGCTTCCGGTACGCCGGCATGAGACGGAGGCCCGGCGCATGTGTGAGCAGCAGCGTGGGACAGAGAGAAGCCTGCAGAAGGGCCGGGCCGGCCTCAACCGCTGTGACCTGCCATCGAACCCCCACAGTCACTGCCCCCCTGCAGCACCGAGAGCCCCCCACCCGCAGCATTGCCAGTAACAGCCACCGGTTCCTCCAGTAGCAGCCACCGCCCCCACCCCCAGTAGCAGCCACCACCCCTCCCAGTAGCAGCCACTAGATAAAAAACCACTGGCCCACTGCCCATCCCGCAGCCACTGCCCCCCCCCCCTGCAGCCACCGGCCCTCCCACAGCCACTGGCCCAACCCTCATGCTGCAGCCACTGGGCCTGACCTGAGACCATCCACAAGGTAAGTCTGATTTGTATTTGTAGTGGGGGTGTATTTTTTATATGTATGGGGGGGTACATTTTTATATGTATTGGGGGGTGGGGGTGTGTGACAGGGTGAATGAACGTCACAAGTTATAGACCTGGTAAGCCTATGTTTAGGCTTGCAGTGCAGCAGTGACGCGGTTAAGTTTCATGTGAGAAGGGCTGCTTAATTAGTCTGACCCCAGCTGCATAATCAAGGTGTTTTAAAACCCCCAGGCTATACACACAAGGAGGCTAGCTGGTCGGGAGACAGGACTGAAGTACTGAAGAGAAGCTGCCTTGTTTGCTATGCTGAAGAGAAGCTATTTTGTTTGCTATGCTGAAGAGAAGCTATTTTGTTTTTGTATGCTGAAGAGAAGCTATTTTGTTTTTGTGTGTTGTATTTTTTTAAGGCTCAATAAATAAGCCTTATCAAGGGAACCCGCGTGTGTACCCTGCAACAGGGTGTATTTTTGTATTTATTGGGGGTTAAGTAAAAGTCGCGCGCTAACATTTTTTTTAATGTGGTACTGTGTAGGTGTGTTATGGGTTCGGGGGAGGGGGGCCTGCTCCTTTCATTTGTCCTGGGCCCCATGATTTCTGTTGGCAGCTCTGATTGTACTCAGTGGTTCTCAAGTGCAGACAGGATGTTACTGGACTCAGCATAAGAGGTTAGCTGAGGTGAAAAAAATGTTATTGGAACTCCAATATGTTTCTTTTCACTCCATGAACCAGTTCAGCTAGCAATTATCCAAGGCAGTTATAATCAATTATCTCTCCCCCTTACTGGATAAGAGAAAAACATTCTTAAAAAATAAACATAGTTTGCTGTTAATAAAAATCTACAAACAATTATCATTGGAAATATTGAACACTGCAATTATCCAGCCTTTATGTGTATACTTAGAAATTATATTTTGGATATAAAAGTGTTGTGGATATGAATAGTGATGTACAGTACATTTTATTCTTCACAGTTAATACCGTAAGAAAATTAATTAGTGAAGGTGACATTTTCTAAGACAGCAGAGAATAATAAGGAATCTAAAAAGTCACAGAACAGATTGCTAGCAAGAATTTTTCATCTTACTGTAACTCACTGGGCTACAAGTTATCCATATACGATAACATTACATTTGCTGGTCCCTTGAAAATATAAGTTACAAATTGTAAGCATTTGCATTACAATTACAACTGTAAGTGGAGAATGCGTAAAAAATATTTTTAAAAAAAGGAAAGCACAAAAATGTATAGCACCTTGAATCACAATGAAAACACTCTACCGATTGTAGCACTATGGTCAGTCTCTAGCCGCGAGCATGGGCGGTTCAACCATGTGCAATGCCTTGACAGTCCGTGGCACAACACCTAGCAGTCGTTAGTGGCCTATCGGGATTAACACAGCGGGGGTCCCTGTGCCTGAATGAGGATCGCGCTTTGTGAATCCTACCAGACTGCACCTTTCTAAGAACACCGTAGTAAAGTGCACAGTAAATGGTGAATCATTTTTAGTAATGTAGCCTAGTGACCCTTGCTATACCCTTTTATTTGGCCTTAGCATCATAAGTCCTGATAGGAACAGGCAGTGCTGTGGTTAAACTCCTGCACAGTGAATTGCAGACTGGATAGGATACAATGTTATCATATTGGGAGGGTACTGACTGGATCACATGCATATAGTGTGATGCCTGACAGAATCTGCCCTGTTATGGGGCAGGGTTATAAACCCCTCCCCAGGGATTAAAACTGGCACTCCACTAAATTGTGTCTGGCTTTCCTCCCTCTGTGGAGTGGGAGAGCTTCCACCTTGCCCCATCAGGGGGTAAAGGGGTCAAGGATGGGCTCTTGGGGCCTCAAGCCCCTTGGGTTTAATCCAGGGAAGTAGGACAATGGAGTGGCTGTGAATATCTCAGTAAACACTGGTTGTATTATCATCTGCCTATGCGTGTTTACAGAGAAGGAGGTCTTGTGGGGAGAACTCCTGTCCCTGGCAGGAGCCCTGAAAGATGGAGGCCCTGCACTGGAAGATCTGAGCTAAGAACCTGTCCTGATGAACCTCCCTACACCATCTGCGGAGCACTCAGTCTGCTGTGAGCCTACAGGTATGCACCACCACACCAGGAACATGTGGCACTTATCCCAGAAGCGCAGATCTCCCTTTGGGGGGGAGGGGGGGGAGAGGAGGTGGTGGATAAGGGTGCTATAGTAACAACGTTGTGAAATGCCCAAAGATACTGTATTCAGTAACATGTATGACATGCGCAATGTTGTCACTGAATGTGTGTCATATTACATGTATTTTAATGCAGGGGTTCTCAACTGCATTCCTCAAGACCCCCTCCCCCACCCCCTGCCCCCTACAGATCAGGTTTTCAGGATATCCCTGCTTCAGCACAGGTCTTCGATTGAGCCACCTGCTGAAAACCTGACCTGTTGGGGGGTTTGGAGGACTGGAGTTGAGCACCCCTGCTTTAATGTACTGTATACGATTTGTGAACATACACAGTGAATGCAATAGAGGGAGGGAGACAATCTGGACTTTCTGTATTCATTTCAGATATGATACATTCTTACCTGTTCTAGTTCATCTGTAATAGCAATGCCTGCAAACACATAAATAAAATACAACTGAAAAACCAGCAGTGGAAAATAATTACATGCAGTGGCTTACAAGTAAAGGTAAGGAAAACAAAGATTTTCTAACAACCTTTGCCACAATGGTCTATTCTGTATGATATGGTCACTATGAAAGCAGAAAGACTATTGTACATCTTTTTGTTTTTTTTTACATTTAAAATGATAAGTAATAGACACAAAACTCTATACGTGGAGATGACTGACTTTATAAGATATTTGAGGTATTTTCCAGGGCCGTACAAAATGCCCTAAGATTTGTGAAATGGTTTCAAAATATAACCTATAAAGTTCCACACAGTAATCTCCAAACAGGGGTCTCAAGTAAACGATCTTGCTTGTTAAAGAAGAGATGGAGATATTACTTGGGATGTTTCCCTGTATGTGCTAAATTTGTGACTGTGTCAGTTTAATGGTAGAGAACTTGTCTAACAGACTGAAATAGGTGTGCGCAAACTTTTTTGCTGAGCACCCTCGACTGCTCTCCGTTGTTGTGTCCCCCCTTACCACGCGATGTCATTTGACGTCACGTTACCATGGGCACGCGTCCTGAAGCCGGCTGTATCTCGGTAAGTAGAGGTTGCAGAGGCCTCTCGTGGTGCCCTGGCATTTAATTTAAATGCCTTGGGGAAGAGCGCGGGACCTCTGCAACCGCCCATGCACCCCCCAAAAAACATCTTGCCCCTGTGGGGCGCGCCGCCCAGTTTGCGCACCGCTGGATTAAAAGATGATGCTTATGCAGGACTGGTGCTTCTGTTTGACAACACGCTGAAACAATTCCACCTTCTCCATAGTCCCTTTACAGATCACAGAGTCGTAGATTCTCCTTCCAGACCCTATGACAATAAATGAATGCTCACTAACGTGGTAGTGACTTTTCACTCTGTTTACATCATTAGTACAGGGGTACGTAAAGTGAGGGGAGCGCTCTCCAGGAGGGGTGGGAGAATTTCCAGGGGGGGGTGCGGCAGCTACAGAGGTCCTGCGCTCTCCCCCAAGGCACTTAAATTAAGTGCCAGGGGGACCGCGTGAGGCCTCTACAGCTTGTCATACCTGATCTTTGATGACGCGTCGCCATGGTTACCGGCATCAAATGACACTGTGGGGTCATGTGATGTCATGTTGCCATGGCAACGTGACATCACACTGACCCAGCGATGTAATTTGCCACCGGAGCCTGGCAGGAGGGGGGGGCGCGAGCCGGGAGGTGAGAAGGCAGAGGGGGCGCAGGGTCAAAACTTTGCACACCCCTGCATGATTAGTATCTCCTCCTTTCAGGTATTACATTAGCAGTCCCATCTATGTAGCATTGCCTGCATCTGTACTGTAAAATCCATAAATGGTTGCAGCTATATAAAAATGAAATAAGAATTTCTATTACTCCCACACATCTGGACTGTGGGAAAACAAAGGGTTTTATAATATTTAATAATGTACTATGGGAATATACAACATTTGAACATTCATCTCATAACATACCTCTCAACAAATCATCTCATTTGTGTACTGTTACAAAAACTGCATATACAACTAGACACAAAGGGTGAATCAAATAAATAAATAACAGCATTTTAGTGGGCTGTGTTATTATATTACCCTTATAACTAGCAATTATTATTGTTTATTTGTGAAGCGCCTAACGCAATGTGGTACATAACTTTTTATACAGAGTTCTGTATATTACATAAACAGAATGACATGCCAAATAAGGATAAACAAGCACAAACAGATACAGAATGTAATGAAGACCAGAGATGGGCAATTTTTTTGTGGATCCGCAGCGAATCGGTCAGTTCCATTTCGTCCATGGATTTCAGGAGATCAATTTGGAAAAGCGTGATCCTATTTTGTATTATTATCACCAATACACTCCGCATATTCCGTAACCCGTGGACGAATTTGAAGAATGCAATCCGTGAATTCAGCAATCCGTTGGGGAAAGATTGCTAAGAATCCACAAATGGATTGCTTAATCCTGTGGATTGGATACTACAAATCCATCCACAGGATGTATCCAACGGCGGTTTTGGATGAATCCACGCAGATTGAAACCTCCCAAATAGCGGATTTTACACCGCGAAACAGATTTTGAGGGTTTCATCAGTGAGAATCCATGAAATGGATTTGGGTGGATTCGTCCATCTCTAATGAAGACCCTGCTCCTCAGAGCTTACAATCTAAATGGGGTAAGGGGCAATGTTGGAACAAAAGTGGCTACTCTTTGTGGGATAGAGTGTGCCTCAGGATAGAATATGCTCCAGCCACACAGCAGGTCCCATTGAGCTTTGGGGGTGAGGATATTAGCAGGTGGAGCTTGGTCTTTGGGTTTTCAGGGAGTTTTTAAATGTCTGAAAGCTGAGGAAAGGTCTGATGTTTCGTGGTAGGGAATTCCAGAGACAGGGTGCAGCACAGGAAAAGTATTGTAGGCGGGAGTGAGAATAGTATAAAAACAAAAAGAG
The DNA here is from genome assembly GCF_040206685.1 of Ascaphus truei. NCBI lineage: Eukaryota > Metazoa > Chordata > Amphibia > Anura > Ascaphidae > Ascaphus > Ascaphus truei. Next base: position 99,579,956 of record NC_134484.1, read on the forward strand.
AAACAGCGTAAAAAACCTCATGTGTAGTATGTAAAAAAATTATTTATATATTAAACGGGTGACATGTTAACACTACAGCAGACTGCAACTGTGTACGATCACGTTGGTTCAGCCTGGACAGACAGATCGGATCCCTTTTCTCTCTCTGGCAGCGGTCTCTGCAGTCCTTCCACTCGATTGGATGTAACACTCACTGTGTAGTGAGGGTACTGCTGCCGTGGATGTGAAGAGAAACTCCTTACTGGTTCCAGGTATCGGGTCTCCGCGCACACACTGATGACGTCATCAGAAAGCTCCGTCACTTCCGTCGCGTCTTTTGCAAATTTAGTTATTAGCCAGATAGTCATCTTTGGGTTTTCAGGGAGCTTTTAAATGTCTTAAAGCTGAGGGAAAGGTCTGATGTTTTCGTGATAGGGAATTCCAGAGAGAGGGTGCAGCACAGGAAAAGTATTGTAGGCGGGAGTGCGAATAGGTAATAATGCAGGAGGAAAGGCGACTGTCATGTGCAGAACATAGGGGGCGTTTAGAGATACAGTTGGGGAGGAGGGCTGAGTTATATGGGGGGGGGGCATTGTTTAGAGCTTTGTAGGTCAGAACTGGGGTTTTAATTTTTATTCTAGAGGATATGGGAAGCCAGTGTAGGGATTTGCGTAGTGGAGCAGCAGATGTGGAGTGGTGAGTAAGGAAGAGGAGTTTGGCAGCAGCATTATGGATGGATTGGAGTTGGGACAGGTAGACAAGATGGGACAACATGAGTGAGTGAATTAGGATTTTAGTGGTGTCATCAATGAGAAAAGGTTGTATCCTAGCGATTTTTCGGAGGTGCAGACTGCCCGTCCTTTCCTGGTGCTCATCTGGAATCTAGACCCCGAAGTTATCCTGTTGTAATATACCTGGTAGGAGGACTTTTTCCAAGTAAAGTCTTTTTACTGAGTGCGCGGTCATGAGATTTCCCTTGCATCGGGCACTCCTCTTTTTGTAGGCAGACTGTATGGCGACAGTTGCAGAGCAGTTAGGACTAGCCCTTTGAGTTTTCCGCCCTTGAAGCTGTCTTTCTGCACTTCCTCCACTCAACAAAGTTGCCAGTTCAGCTTCTTTGGGATTAAGTTGCACTTCCACCTTCCTTTCCAGAGAAAATCCTATCTTCTCAGCTTCACCAGCTAAGGATTTTTCTTGTTTTTGATTTGGCAGGTATACCTTTTTGTGTTGCCTGTTGGCCAGCTGAAGGTTTTAGTGCTTGCTTAGGTGGTTTAGACTTTGCAACCTTGTTTTTTAGGTGAGCGGTGTTCCCAGCTCTCACTGTACCCTTTTTTCTTTGGGTTTTTGTGGCTGTGGGATACTGACTTTTCTCGGGCCACAGTAACTTGTCTCAGTTTCTGGACCTTCTTGCACTCCCTCTTGTGCCGAGTCACCTGGGCTCTAAGCTTGGCCTCTAGCGATGCTTTGGTCATGCTCAGGGTAGCCTTCAGTTTTTCATGCTGCTTTTTGGGGACATACTGGGTAATCAGACGTCCCTGCAGCACTTGTAGTTCTTTAGCAGCCTGCAGATTGCCTTCCTGCAGAGTTTGCTGCTTCTCCTCGGCATTCTGGAGGTGCGTACGCAGACCTTGCAGTTGGTTCTGGAGTCGCTGCTCTGCTTCAAACTTTTCCTCTTCCAAAAGTTTATTTATTTCTTTAAGCTCGTGCAGCTTTTCATTCTTTTCCTTTACATGGTCTGTCAAATGGGAATTCTCTTCTTTCAGTCTTAAGTTTTCTCTTTTTGCAGTTGAGGACAAGAAACTTGTACAATTCATAGGCACTTACAGTGCCCAATGGAAAAACATCAAAGAGGTTTATAAAAAACACTGGCATGTACTACTCCAGGATCCAGATTTAAAAGAGGTCCTAAATAGTGAGCCAGCTATGGTGAGTAGACGGTCCAGGAACCTTAGAGACGTCCTGGTCCATAGTCACTTTACCAAACCTAAGACTAATTCAATGAGCACATGGCTTCCATCCAAACCACAAGGAACCTACAAATGTGCGTCCTGTAAGGCCTGTCAATATATCAAGATCAACAAAACCTATATCAGCAATGGGAAAGAGTATACTATACGTGGTTTCTTCAACTGTAAATCAACCAAACTTGTGTACCTAATCACCTGCTGCTGTGGCCTACAGTATGTAAGCAAGACCGGTAGAGAATTCCCCCGCTGCATACTGGAGCATATAGGCTCAATTAAGAACTGTGCTGACACCCCAGTCTCCAGACATGTAAGGGAACATCATCAGGGTACAACGAATCTCTGTCATTTCAAGGAATTGACAGGGTTCTACCATCCATCAGAGGGGGGGACTGGGATAAGAAACTCCTGCAAAAGGAGTCCAGATGGATTTTCACACTATCCACCCTAACCCCTGATGGTTTGAATGAAGGGTTTCTATATACCACTTTTCTCTAATTCCATCACAATACCCTTATTATGTAATGGGATGTACATCACGAAGCACAACAGCATCTGGATATCCATTATGGTTCCACTATTTTATTGCTAATTTCCCCCCTCCCCACTCCTTATTCTCTCTGGGGTTTTTTCCCCATATGACACCATATCATTTTAATTGGAATATAAAGTTATTTCCACCCACATCTCCAACTGGGTGCCTTCATACAACATATGTATCTGTCTATAATGACATATATATATATATATATATATATATATATATATATAATGCCATCCTCAGAGCATATTCTCATATCATGTCATCACCAGTAACAAGGGTTAATGTGTATGTCTCAACCAGTCTATTTCTGTAAACTGTGCTGAATCTTTTTTACCAACATCACATTACCCCATGTACTCGGTGTAGTACACTAGCGCTAAGGGATGTTGTAAGGTTAAAAACTGTATCTGTCAGCTATGTTCTTTTCAGGAACTGAATGGGTTAAAACAGTCAAGCTTTATTTTCTCAGAAGACTAGATGGTAAAAGTATTTCAGCTTTGGACCAGCTGTCCCGGGATATCTATTACATAAGAAATAAGATTATAAGAAACAAGACCACTAGTCTTGTTTCTGACACCATTAGTAGTTATTGACCTTTTATCCCTGTTTCCACCAATTTAGGCCAGATGGTATATGTCATTTTAGATGTATGATCTATACATGGGAACTCAGTTTGTAACAGATGTATGAAATTGACACATGATGTATTGTCCTTGCCTTTGGTATAAAAGTTTCCTCTGTGAACATATTAAACAGAAATGAGAACTCAACCACCTTGTGTGCATTGAATCTTTGCTTCTCCGGGCTCGTAACTATCATATCTGAGACCTGAAGCATATAGCAGCTGCGTGATGAATCTCCCCGGGTCGAGTAAAAGAAGTTACCTGCTCTAAGGTCTGGTCAGGTAGATGGACCTAACAGATGTTTTCAATAATCAACACAGGAGGTCTTTATAGTCTCCTCCTTCCCCTTGTGGCGATACTAACGCTGTGATTGGCTGACGGATATCAGCATTGAATTAATATGAAGTGATCCATAACCATGATAACACTCATAGAACAGGGGTTAATATGCAATCAGCAACATATGGATTATGGTAGAATATTACCACATAGAGTGTACTTACACAGCGCTGAGTGGTGCTCCGATTTAGTAACATAGGACGCTCCCATATTCCCCTCCTCCTACGGGGGAGCGTCTCTACACCGAGCGCTGTGATTGGCTGTCAGTCATAACCATTCAGAGCAATAGCATCCATTTACTATGGCAACGCTAGCGCATAAATACTTACCAGGGAACACTTGGAACCCGCCCCCAATGAAGACTTTCTTGGTGAAACGTACGTAGGGTACGTCTGACGTCACCACCACGTGATGTCGGCTCATCGGAGAGGTGTGGGCTTGTATTCCGTCTGGGTGCTTCGTAGACTGCAGTCGTGGGCAGCAACAGCACTCAGACTCCTGGGCCTGCCTAATTTGTTTACTCTGAACATAGAGTTTGTCCTGTTAAAGGTGTGTTTATGCCAAGGGAGTCAATTCTATATATATATATATACTTGTGTAGTGGGGGAGCTTATTTAGCCTACCGCTCTGCAGCAATACACTAGTAGCAGAAGACAAGGGGCCCTCTAGAGTATCCCTAGGTAGACAACACCCCACTTACCATGTACATGTTTTTGAATTAGTCACCACGTTGTACACTTTTCCCTGTGGCTGCTTCAGGCTCTATGGTGCAATGAGCACCCCTCTGTCTGCCCAAGTAGTTAATCCTATAGAGGCAGCATTCTGTGTGCAACACCATATCCAATACCTACTAGCTCCATAGGCTTTGACACCAGGTATTATTCAAGCAACACCATATCAATCCAGGACATCAGCCTGTAGGCAGTATACACATTATCCCAGGGCAATAATATGTCTAGTAACGGATATATATAACACTGTATTACTAGTACTCCAACCCCACCTCTTAGGTTCTTTTAATTGATTTTATTTAGCCTTTTGTCTTGTTTTTGTGGTTCCTCAAACAGCTTAATTTTAAGTTGCAGCCCATATCCAAGTGGCCCATTATAAGTGGCATGACTACTGAACAACTGAAGTTTAAAAGGAAGGAATTCTTACCCTAATGGATCTTATCCTTCTTCTCTCCTCAGGTAAAAACCATCTCTAAATCATCTCTAAATCATCATTGAAGCCTTTGCTGTGTGTATTATATAATATATGCAAGTGATCCAATGCTAGATAAAAACCATCTCTAAATCATCATTGAAGCCTTTGCTGTGTGTATTATATAGTATATGCAAGTGATCCAATGCTAGGTAAAAACCATCTCTAAATCATCATTGAAGCCTTTGCTGTGTGTATTATATAGTATATGCAAGTGATCCAATGCTAGGTAAAAAACATTCTAAATCATCATTGAAGCCTTTGCTGTGTGTATTATATAGTATATGCAAGTGATCCAATGCTAGGCAAAAACCATCTCTAAATCATCATTGAAGCCTTTGCTGTGTGTATTATATAGTATATGCAAGTGATCCAATGCTAGGCAAAAACCATCATTGAAGCCTTTGCTGTGTGTATTATATAGTATATGCAAGTGATCCAATGCTAGGTAAAAAACATCTCTAAATCATCATTGAAGCCTTTGCTGTGTGTATTATATAGTATATGCAAGTGATCCAATGCTAGGTAAAAACCATCTCTAAATCATCATTGAAGCCTTTGCTGTGTGTATTATATAGTATATGCAAGTGATCCAATGCTAGGTAAAAACCATCTCTAAATCATCATTGAAGCCTTTGCTGTGTGTATTATATAGTATATGCAAGTGATCCAATGCTAGGTAAAAACAATATTTGAATGCTGTTTTCTGTCTACCCCTAATCAAATTAAGTGTTGCCACCTAGGCAGGGAACACCCTGTGTAGAAAACCATTTGTTTGAATGTGCCTCAGATGTGCTAATTAAGCAGACAGAACCACACTGTCAGGTGACTTTTTAGGCCTATATAAACCCAGTCAGAACAGCTAGTCTGCCTGCAGGCCATATCCAAGTGGCCCATTATAAGTGGCATGACTACTGAACAACTGAAGTTTAAAAAGGAAGTTCAAAAGAAGTGAGGAAGAAGTGGACACCCCATCTGGCCCTGATTCCTGCATTTGAACTACGCTGGAAAGGAGGATATCATCAATACCAGACTGCATCATTACTGCTGTGATGCTGCCTTTACCATTTATATTTGCTGTGACTTCACTTCTTCTCAAATTATGCACTTCTTTTTACCAGCCTCAGTATGTCTCAAACTCTATTCATATATCTCCATCTCTCCTTCCTTCACCACTCCTCAGTTCACATGAACTCCTTTCTTACCTGCGTCCTCTGACACCACACAGCTATATCCCCTGCACTAAAACACACCCTTACAAATCATCCTCACACATCCTCTTTCTATCCATGCTTCTCCTCCTTGCTTCTGGGGATATCTCTCCCAATCCTGGTCCCTGTCTTATTCCTACATGCGCTCATCCTCGCCTGCCAACTGCAACCTCTACTCCTTCTGGTGTCAACCCCTCCAACCTCATACCCATCCCCTGCCACCCTCCCTCCTCTCTCCCTTTCTCCTGTGCCCTTTGGAATGCTCGCTCCCTCTCTAACAAGTTCCTCTCTGTGCATGACTTCTTTCTCTCTCACTCCCTGCTTCTCTTTGCTATAACTGAGACCTGGCTCACTCAGTCTGACTCTGCTCTGGAAGCTGCCCTCTCCTACGGTGGCCTTTCCTTCTCCCACACTCCGCGCACTGATGGCAGGGGTGGAGGCGTGGGGCTCCTGCTCTCCTCTCTCTGTCGTTACCGAACCCTTCCTATTCCCCCCTTTCTTGCCTTTCCCTCCTTTGAGGTTCACACTGTCCAGATCTTCTCTCCTCTCCCTGTTCATGTGGCGGTCATCTATCGCCCACACCTCTACTCATCCCCCTTCTGCCTTTCTCTCTCACTTTGAATCCTGGCTCTCTTTCTTTCTCTCCTCAGACTCCTCTGTTCTTCTCCTTGGGGACTTCAATTGCCACATTGATGACCCCTCTCTCCCCTGGGCTTCCCGCTTTCTTTCTCTAACCTCTTCTTTTGGCCTTCAACAGTGGTCTGCAGCCAGCACCCACAAGGATGGCCACTACTTAGACCTGGTTTTCACTAAGAACTTCTCTCTCCGATTTCTCCATTTCCCCTTTTTCTCTCTCAGACCATCATCTCATCTCATTCTCTCTAGCTCACTTCTCCCCTTCTCCACCTCCATCTACCTCCCAGTTCTGCAGAAACCTGCGCTCTATTCACTTACCTGACTTTGAGTCCACTTTACGCTCCTCCCTCTCCTCTCTCAGCTCTGCTACAGACCCCGACAACCTGGTCAGGAACTACAACTCTGTTTTGTCCTCCTCTCTTGATCTACATGCCCCACATTCTCTCTGCCGCACTCGCCCTTCTAACCCTAGACCCTGGTTAAATTCCCACACACACATGCTGCGTTCCTCCACTCGTTCCTCTGAACGCCTCTGGAGGAAGTCTCACACTCTCGCAGACTTCCTTCACTACAAATTTATGCTATCCTGTTTCAACTCTGCCCTCTCGCAAGCTAAACAAGCCTACTTTTCTGCACTAATCAACATGCACAAGTCTAACCCACGCCGACTGTTCTCTGTCTTTGATACTCTACTCAAACCACCCTCAGCGGCCTCTCCTTCCTCCATCTCCGCTCAGGACTTTGCTGACTATTTTAAGGAAAAGGTGGAATCCATACGTCAGAACATCCCCTCTGTTTCTTCTTCCCATCCTACACCTCTTCCTAACTCTCCTCCTGCCTTCCTTGACTCTTTTTCCACTGTCTCAGAGGAGGATGTGTCACTGTTGATCGCCTCTTCTCCCTCTACCACTTGCACTCTTGACCCCATTCCCTCCCATCTCCTAAAACCTCTTGCTCCTACTATAATCCCTACGCTCACACACATTTTTAACTCCTCCCTCTGCTCTGGAACCTTTCCATCTTCCTTGAAACATGCAACAGTCATACCATTACAAAAACAGCAAGCTTGACCCTACCTGTCTTTCTAACTATCGACCTGTCTCCCTCCTGCCTTTTGCATCTAAACTCCTTGAACGTCTTGTATTCTCTCGCTTGCTCCATTTTCTCAACACCTATTCTCTCCTAGACCCTATACAATCTGGGTTCCGCACTGCTCACTCCACGGAAACAGCCCTCACTAAAATAACTGACGACCTCCATGCTGCCAAAGACAGAGGTCATTACACTCTGCTCATATTACTCGACCTCTCTGCAGCATTTGATACCGTGGACCACCCTCTTCTCCTTCACATTCTCCATACTCTTGGTATTCGGAACAAAGCTCTATCCTGGATCTCATCCTACCTCTCCCATTGTACTTTCAGTGTCTCTTCTGCTAACACCTCCTCCTCCTCTATTGATCTCTCTGTGGGGGTACCCCAGGGCTCTGTCCTGGGACCTCTTCTCTTTTCTCTGTACACACTCTCTCTAGGTGACCTAATAACATCTTTTGGGTTTAAATATCACCTCTATGCTGACGACACACAAATATACTTTTCAACACCTGACCTTACACCTGCTATACAGACCAAAGTTTCTGAATGTCTCTCTGCTATATCATCCTGGATGGCCCTCCGTCGCCTTAAACTCAACATGGCTAAAACAGAGCTCCTCATACTTCCTCCCAAACCTGGCCCTACTACCTCCTTCCACATTACTGTTGGAACTATGATCATCCACCCAGTAGCCCAAGCATGCTGCCTAGGGGTCACACTCGACTCCTCTCTCACATTCGCCCCTCACATTCAAAACTTGTCGCTTTTCCTCCGCAATAAAACAAAGATACGCCCTTTCCTCTGTTGCTCGACTGCTAAAACTCTGACTCAGGCCCTCATTCTCTCCCGTCTTGATTACTGTAACCTCCTGCTGTCCGGCCTTCCTGCCTATCACCTGTCTCCCCTACAATCTATCCTAAATGCTGCTGCCAGAATCACTACTCTTTCCTAGATCTGTCTCAGCATCTCCCCTCCTGAAATCCCTCTCCTGGCTTCCAATCAAATCCCGCATCTCACACTCCATTCTTCTCCTCACTTTTAAAGCTTTACACTCGTCTGCCCCTCCTTACATCTCAGCCCTAATTTCTCGCTATGCACCACCCGACTCTTACGTTCTGCTCAAGGATGTCTTCTTTCTACCCCCTTTTTATCTAAAGCCCTCTCCCGCCTTAAACCTTTTTCACTGACTGCCCCACACCTCTGGAATGCCCTTCCCCTCAGTACCCGACTAGCACCCTCTCTATCCACCTTTAAGAAGCATACGAATAGCACTGTGAACATTCTGAACACATGATACATAAAGCTTGGCCCCCTGCAGACGCACTTACCAGAACTCCCTCCTACTGTCTCTGTACGTTCTCCCTACCTACCAATTAGATTGTAAGCTCCTCGGGGCAGGGACTCCTCTTCCTTAATGTTATGTTTGTCTAAAGCACATATTCCCATGATCTGTTATTTATATTATCTGTTATTTATTCGATTACCACATGTATTACTACTGTGAAGCGCTATGTACATTAATGGCGCTATATAAATAAAGACATACAATACGATACAAGTTACTCAATAAAGATTATATTTTAATTAGGGTGTCTTTCTCTGTGCCACACTATAGGGATTCTTTTCTTTCTCAGTCTGTATTTGCTAGAATCCCAAATTTTGGTAGTCCTACAGATGGGTAGACTTCGCTTGTAGAGTTCATAGCTCTCGCAGGCGTCTCTGTAGACTTTTTCTTCTTTACTTTGGTATGTTTTACAACATCAGCAGTACTGGGCACATATTCTTTCTCATTAGTGATACTGGATGTGCAGTTGCTAAGTAAAACTTCTGTACCTTCCTTGGGTCCACAGTGTATTGCTTGCTGCTGCAGTTCCTTTGCTCGTTGGGAAACATAGTCTTCTGGCTGCTGCCCTTTTCTGGGGCCACGGAGGGGCCATCCTCATCATCTGAATAAGGCCTGAAGGAACACTGCTCCGTGTGGCTGGGCTCTTTACACCAGGAACATATTTTCTTCCCCATTCTTGCAGAATCTTTATTTGACTTCAGCTGGGTGGCCATTTTAAATTCCCAGGGTTTTTTTTTTTCTTTTGTGTACTCTTCACCTTGACTGATTTGGCACTATTTCTTTCACACAATGCTTGCTAGTGTAGCTGTCCATTTCCTTGCTTCAGCAAAGGCATTTGCTTTACACCATTTACTTGCTATGTGCAATCCCTCCACTTCAGCAAAAGAATCTGGTTTTCTGCTTGAGTTCAGTAATTTTCAGTCTCATCTTTGGTTATTATGGCATTCACTCTTCACACTTTGGGTGCATGTTGTACTCCCAAGATACATAGACAGACTTTACTTGCAGAAAAAAAAATCTCTTTTTTCCCACTTTCTTTCACTCCCGGCAGGGCTACTTAACACTCAGCAATTGGCTTTGGGTTACCATTTACACAGTTCAGCAATCCCTTTTTACCCGGCGGGGCAATTTTACACTCAGCACTTGCTTGCTGAAAATTCCCCTGCTTCAGAAAAAAAATGTTGTTGTTTTTTGAAGAAAATAATATACAAAACCTAGCTCCTTTCATTGGAGCGCTAACTCACTTCTTGAACTCTGACTATGGCTGGAAGGCAAAGCCCCTATTTCAACAACCATATTACACTTTATTGTGATAGGCAAGTAAGGTTTACCTTCTTCAGCACAGTCTCTCTCTCTCCTCTGGGAATCAGGAAAAAGAGTCCATCTGTGCTTTTGTGGCTTTCTTCAGTGCAGTGTAGATTTCCTGCCTGGATGTGTATCCCTTTCATTCTGGTCTCTGCTTCAGGTGAATCTTTGTTTTTGTTGCTCAGGCTGTTTGTAAGACTGTATGCAGGCAAAAAGCACAAAAAAAAATTCACAGGCAATCTCCGGGGCCCCTTTTAACTTCAAGGGCCACCTCTCATCCCACTTGTGACACCATATGTAAGAGGAGATGTGCAGAGGTACGCAATGGAGACTGTTTTAAGGTGAAATTAAAATAAGGCTTTATTGCGCCTGTTGCTTTAAACACAGCAAACGTGAAAATCCACAAACAAAATCTGCTCCACGTTGGAGTATTTTTACACTTGTAGTCCAGCGACTCACCAGCCCAAATCATAGAGACATACACACACACACATACACACATACATACACACACACACACACACATATATATAGACATAGATAATCAGTCTTATAAGAAAAGTCTTATCTGTCTCGTAATTGTAGGGGGAAGGCTTCTCTCTTTCTATGGTTGCTGCCTTTTCCTCAGGCTATATCAGCCTTCAGGTGTAGAAGTCTTGTGAGCTCCAGACATCTGTGATCCCTCTGTCAGTCTCACCTGTGAGACTCAGGAACCTCTGCTCTGTCTGTTTCCTAGGTCAGCCCAGTTGTGGACCAAGGAATCCTCCTCCTGTATCTGGGAACATTGTTTTTCTATAGTTCAAATCAGCCAGGTGGAGCCTGGCTGATTGCTGCTGTGCAATTTAACCAGCACACTGCTGGATTAGAGGCAAGCCTGTTAACAGGGATAAGACCCTGTTACAGAGGGCATACTTGTAAGTGCATCTGCAGGGGGCCAAGCTTTATGTATCATGTGTCCAGTATTATCCACAGTGCTATTCATATGCTTCTTTAAGCATGTGTGTCTTAAGGTGGGTCTTAAAGGTGGATAGAGAGGGTGCTAGTCAGTTATTGAGGGGAAGGGCATTCCAGAGGTGCAGGGCAGTCATTGAGAAAGGTTTAAGGCGGGAGAGGGCTTTAGATACAAAGGGGGTAGAAAGAAGGCATCATTGAGAAGATGTAAGGAGGGGCAAAAGAGTGTAAAGCTTTAAAAGTGAGGAGGAGAATTGAGTGCAAGATGCGGGATTTGATCGGAAGCCAGGAGAGGGATTTCAGGAGGGGAGACGCGGAGACAGATTTAGGAAAGAGCAGAGCGATTCTGGCAGCAGCGTTAAGGATAGATTGTAAGGGAGACAGGTGAGGGGCAGGAAGGCCGGACAGCAGGAGGTTACAGTAGTCAAGACGGGAGAGAATGAGGGCCCGAGTCAGAGTTTTAGCAGTTGAGCAACAGAGGAACGGGCGTACAGTATCTATGTGATATTGCGGAGGAAAAAGCGACAGGTTTTAGAAACGTTTTGAATGTGAGAGGAGAATGTGAGAGAGGAGTCAAGTGTGACCCCTAAGCAGCGTGCTTGGGCAACTGGGTGAATGATCTTACTTCCAGTAATGTGGAAGGAGGTAGTAGGGCCAGGTTTGGGAGGAAGTATAAGGAGCTCTGTTTTTGCCATGTTGAGTTTAAGGCGGTGGAGAGCCATCCAGGATGATATAGCAGAGAGACATTCAGCAACTTTGGTTTGTACAGAAGGTGTAAGGTCGGGGGTTGAAAAGTAAATTTGTGTGTCGTCAGCATAGAAGTTATATTTAAACCCAAGAGATGTTATTAAGTCACCTAGAGAGAGTGTGTACAGAGAAAAGAGAAGAGGTCCCAGGACAGAGCCCTGGGGTACCCCCAAAGAGAGATCAATAGAGGAGGAGGAGGTGTTAGCAGAAAGACACTGAAAGTACGATGGGAGAGTTAAGAGGAGATCCAGGATAGAGCTTTGTTCCGAATACCAAGAGTATGGAGAATGTGAAGCAGAAGAGGGTGGTCCACGGTGTCAAATACTACAGAGAGATCGAGTAATATGAGCAGAGTGTAATGACCTCTGTCTTTGGCAGCATGGAGGTCATCAGTTATTTTAGTGAGGGTTGTTTCCGTGGAGTGAGCAGTGTGGAGGCCAGATTGTAGAGGGTCTAGGAGAGAATAGGTATTGAGAAAATGGAGCAAGCAAGAGAATACAAGACATTCAAGGAGTTTAGAGGCAAAAGGCAGGAGGGAGACAAGTCGATAGTTAGAAAAACAGGTAGAGTCAAGCTTGCTGTTTTTGAGTAATGATATAACTGTTGCATGTTTGAAGGAGGATGAAAAAGTACCAGAGTAGAGGGAGGAGTTAAAAATGTGTGTGAGCGTAGGGATTATAGTAGGACCAAGAGGTTTAAGGAGATGGGAGGGAATGGGGTCAAGGGAGCAAATGGTAGAGGGAGAAGAGGAGATCAACAATGACACATCCTCCTCTGAGACAAAGAGAAAAGACAGAGAAGAGTTGGCGTGGGTTAGACTTGTGCATGTTGATTAGAGAAGAGAAGTAGGCTTGTTTAGCTTGCGAGAGGGCAGAGTTGAAACAGGATAGCATACATTTTTAGTGAAGGAAGTCTGTGAGAGTATGAGATTTTCTCCAGAGACATTCAGAGGAACGCAGCATGCGCGTGTGGGAATTTAGCCAGGGTCTGGGGTTTGAAGGGCAAGGACGGCAGAGAGAAAGCGGGGCATGTAGATCAAGAGAGGTGGATAAGGCAGAGTTGTAGTTCCTGACCAGGTTGTCAGGGTCTGTAGCAGAGCTGAGAGAGAAGAGGGAGGAGCGTACAGTGGACACAAAGTCTGGTAGGTTAATAGAGTGCAGGTTTCTGCAGAACCGAGGGGTAGATGGAGGTGGAGAAGGGGAGACGTGAGATAGGGAGAATCAGATGAGGTGATGGTCAGAGAGAGGAAAAAGGGAAATGGAGAAATTGGAGAGAGAGAAGTTCTTAGTGAAAACCAGGTTTAGGTAGTGGCCATCCTTGTGGGAGCTGGCTGTAGTCCACTGTTGAAGGCCAAAAGAAGAGGTTAGAGAGAGAAAGCGGGAAGCCCAAGGGAGAGAGGGGTCATCAATGTGCAATTGAAGTCCCCAAGGAGAAGAACAAGGGAGTCTGAGGAGAGAAAGAAAGAGAGCCAGGATTCAAAGTGAGAGAGAAAGGCAGAAGGGGAATGAGTAGAGGTAGGTGGGCGATAGATGACCGCCACATGGACAGGGAGAGGAGAGAAGATCTGGACAGTGTGAGCCTCAAAGGAGGGAAAAGCAAGAGAGGGAGGAGTAGGAAGGGGTTGGTAACTGCAGAGAGAGGAAAGCAGGAGCCCCACTCCACCACCCCTGCCATCAGGGCGCGGAGTGTGGGAGAAAGAAAGGCCACCATAAGAGAGGGCAGCTTCCAGTGCAGAGTCAGACTGAGTGAGCCAGGTCTAAGATATAGCAAATAGAAGCAGAGAGCGAGAGAGAAAGACGTCATACACAGAGAGGAACTTGTTAGAAAGGGAGCGAGCATTCCAAAGGGCACAGGAGAAAGGGAGATATGAGGGAGGGTGGCAGAGGATGGGTATGAGGTTGCAGGGGTTGACACCAGAAGGAGTAGAAGTTGCATTTGGCAGGCGAGGATGAGAGCATGTAGAAATAAGGCAGGGACCAGGATTGGTCAAGTGTAAAGGAATATGGGAATGTGCCAGAGATGAGAGAGGGGTTAAAAGGGCTTAGTGCCCTAGAGAGGGACGGAGAAGATGTGAGGGAATAGGATCAAAGGGGCCTACTTGTAGGGTGAGATGACAAGAAGAGCACAGAGACCTTCATTAATATAATAAAATCAATAATCCATCAAAACCATAAGAGCAGTAACAGAACTCACAGAATGTTTTACCGATGTTGCCCTCTCTTGCACACTTAAGTTACCCCTTTACTTCATACTAATCAAAACAGTGTACATACCTCTAGTTTTTGCTTTCCAGCTTTAAGCTAAATGAATAAGTGTAGATCTAGTCTCATGGTGCAATCAGATGTGCCGGCTACACTGACAGCAAGGTGTTTATATTTACTGTATCTGTTTTTCAGAAAACATATTTGGATGAAAAGAGTGTTTACAGATATCAAAATACAGTATGACTAAATTTCACCTCATATGGTTAACATCAAAACTGAAAGTGCATACAAACATTTTAAAATCAGCATGCTGGCAAGGCTTAGAAAGAATTGAATAATTAATTTGATTGCTTACATTATGCCTCCAGGTCTACTGGATATGCTTCTCTCAAAATCATGTTAAAATTATGACAGAGAAAACAAAATGAAACCATTTTCAAAATGTTAGCCATCAACCACATGTTTAGTACAGTATATAGCAACTGAAGTCAATAGTAGTTGAATATTCTGGAGAGGGAGCGGCTCAGTGAGTAACTGACTGGCACGGAGTTTGGAGCAGGGGAACCTGGTTCAATTCCCGGTGTCGGCTCCTTATGACCTTGGGCAAGTCATTTTATCTCCCTATGCCTCAGGCACCAAAAACATAGATTGTAAGCTCCACGGGGCAGGGGCGGGGACATGTGCCTTCAAAATGTCTCTGTAAAGCGCTACGTAAAACTAGCAGCGCTATACAAGAACATGCTATTATTATCAACAGTCTTTTTGTCATGATTACGCTTCCTAGTGCCTTCCAAGAGTTAGCATTTATTTTTCAGTTGAAGTACAGATGAATCAGCCATTGTGTACTTCTTAACACATTAGGATATTATGAATAGCATGAATTTCTTCCTAGCCTTTGGCGTGCTTTCTGGGTCTTTGAATGGAACAGCTCCAAAATATTGTTAGGGATTCCCCACCCAATGCATCATCAAGCACAATAATTCCTGCTCAATCTACATCCCTGACCATGGCGATAGAAAGGAGTTTGATTGTTTTCAAGTAATTTACAAATTAAGCCATCACTTCAAAAAGTGATGTGTCACAGACTTACAGAACAGCCCACTTTGGATTCTTCTAATTCCATGTTAGAAGAGTGCTGCACATCATTTATCAGATATATCTGGTTAAATAGGACGCTATGTTTCCTCTTTAATAAGCTTTGTTAAATCAGCGATCATTTTAATTGTTTTTTCAAGGATCAATATTCTTCCAGACTGTTGCACCTATCTAAAGTATGCAAATATATGGATTGATTAAAACACTGATTGAAATGTTGCAACTACGACTTGTTTCAGCAGTGCAAAAATGATAACATATTGATTGCAAGAACATCATGTACACAATAGCAGTGCAATGAGAAGTAGTGGTACACATTGTATCAGTACACTTTTATCACCACATCAGAATAGCCCGGTTAGTCAATAAAGTACATTGTGCTATTCCCTCTCTCTTCCTTTCTCTCACTCTGCTTTTTCTGCTCACAGTTTTCTTGCTTCTGATTCTCTGATTCCGCCTGCCTTTTTATTACTTGTCTGGCTTACTCCAATAGTTCTCTATCTTCTTGTGAATGTTTTCCATCTTTCTGCCTTGTGTTTATAATTTGTCAATATTTTATATTATCATTCTTTTTTTTTATTCCCATTTTTCTCTAGGCCTCTCTATCGTACTATTTTTTTTATACCTGCATTACATGTCTTTGTATCTAGCATGTACTGTACTGTACGAGGTACGAGCATAGCTGAGATTAATACATTTTGAGGGGTACATGAGATTCTATAATATAAATATGTTCTCTAGTGATCAAGTAAGGCGAGAAGTATCAGCCTTGCATTAATTCATTAAATCTTACCCTTATATTTTGTTTTGTATTATAAAAGTATTTTTCACTAGTCCAATTAAGTTTTTCTCTCACTATAGCTGTTTTAATGTTCAAGAAAATATTAAAAGATATCAGCAATGTTATGAGCCTTTCACCAATTGTCAATTGGATCAGTCCTACATTTACAACACATCC
Source organism: Ascaphus truei (assembly GCF_040206685.1). Taxonomy (NCBI): domain Eukaryota; kingdom Metazoa; phylum Chordata; class Amphibia; order Anura; family Ascaphidae; genus Ascaphus; species Ascaphus truei. The sequence goes on from NC_134484.1 coordinate 99,596,154, forward strand.
TGAACGGCCACACAACGTTACTCACATGCAGTATCCTTGCTATAGCAGTCAGTGAAATGGCATTAGTATAGGCACAGATGCCCTGGCAAGTAGTTTTATGATGATTTGGGGGGGGGGGGAATGGCGTATCCGTATCATGGCTTCCAGACTGACAGCTTTTGCTGTAAACATTTGGCTAAAAGAGCTATATGGAAGTGAGTCTATAAAATTAAATGTGCCAATGCTATGTTCCATTATTGCTATGTCAGTAAGACATATAGGATTTGCTTTCATGGACCAGCATGATGAGTTAGTGCAGGAGAGTGTTGGCACACATATAATAATGGCATGTATCAATTTAATTGCACTCCTGCCTTTTTTCATATGTTCTATCAATGAAACTGCTGGTTCTCAGGTGTCATAAACCAAATCAGAAGAAAATCCTGTCAGGTTTCATCCACAAGGCTTCATCAAACAAATTTTGTAAGTTTGAAGCAAATGCTTTTTGCAGACATGCTGCATGTCTCCAGCTATATACTGTATTTCTCCAGCCATATACTGTATATGTGATAATAGGTGTTAGATTCGGTCGTACAGTGGTTGGTAGTATGCATATGTGGTAAATACACCCAAGTATCTAACTAGTTTAAAAGATCAATAGCTATATCAATCCTGTATTTTATGTGGAGAATGAGTAGGAAAAGGAAAAATAGATAGTATAATAATATTATTTTGTTTCTTATATAGCACTGACAGTGTACGCAGAGCTTACAATCTAATTTTGGTGCCTGAGGTACAGGGAGATTAAGGGACGTGCCAAGGTCACAAGGAGAGCAGGCACTGGTATTTGAACAAGGTTTAATCATGTCAAAGGCTGTGACATTACCACTGAGCTACTTCTCCTTCAGCCCCTCTGTAGGATATCTTTTATTAAACCAAGAAACTGTTGGTAATGTACAATCTTTCACAGCCTTACAGGGCCCTACTTTAGGTATGACCGCTATTCATAGTATGATGATTTCAAATTGCACTTGATAGAGGATCTGCAGCTGGATCACAGTTGTTGGTACTAATACTGTGTGGACACAACTTAGTGAAAAAATAGGTGTAAAACCAGCGCTTGTGCAAACAATAAATATGTGAATAAAGAAACAACCTTAGATATAATGTCCAAATGGTAGTCCTGGAGCTGCCTAAAGAGATTGTTCTGGTATCTTCCACCCAGACTTGGATATGTAGAAAAAAGCAACCTCCTCTGGCGCTGAGGCAAGGACCATAAAACCAGTGCTCATGACCTAGTCACCTCTGGTGAGTAGGTTTCCAGTTTTAACCAGGCGGAGCAATCACAAAGATCTTGGCTAGTGCTTAGGCACTCATTTAATCATTTATTTTATTTCATATATGTATAGAATTGTCTTTTTAACGGTCATTTTTAACCCTGTGTAATAAATTGCTCTTCACATTTATATCTTTGTTATCCCTGGGTAATGCACCATTGCAGGCTTCCTGCATGTTTTGTCTTTTTTCTTCTTTCCTGAGGTCACTGTTTAACAGAAGAAATCCGAGTTCATCTATCTACATCCTTGCCTCAGCGCCAAAGGAGGTTGCTTTTTTCTACTAATACTGTGTTAATAAAAATTGGCAGACGGGAAATGCTGTAACTAATAATGTCTACTGTTACGTAATTATTCTTTAGACATACTGATGTCAGTGAAATAAAAACTCAATATGAATAAATCTGTCTTTTGACTGGTCATGGCTTTCCGTTCACTTCAACTATTAGTTGAATACTATAATATCAGGCCACACCCAGTCCAGTGATTTCACCCCAAAAAATTGGTTAAGGAACTCTATAATTATATTGTGAAATTCTGCGTCAGAGATCAAATGCATTGTAAGGAACCCCAACTCTCTAATAGCACGTCTGAGATCAGATGCATTGTAAGGAAAACCAACCCTCTCTAATAGGACGTCTGAGATCAGATGCATTGTAACGAACCCCAACCCTCTCTAATAGCACGTCTCAGATCAGATGCATTGTAAGGAACCCCAACCCCCTCTAATAGGACGTCTGAGATCAGATGCATTGTAAGGAACCCCAACCCTCTCTAATAGCGTGTCTGAGATCAGATGCATTGTAAGGAACCCCAACCCTCTCTAATAGCGCGTCTGAGATCAGATTCATTTTAACGAACCCCAACCCTCTCTAATAGCGCATCTGAGATCAGATGCATTGTAAGGAACCCCAACCCTCTCTAATAGCGTGTTTGAGATCAGATGCAGTGTAAATTCTTTGGTATTTGGTACAAGTTTCAAATGACCTGAAAATTGCAGGGAACTCTTCAGCGATGCCTGGGGCACCCAAGGGGTCATAAGAACCCTGGTTGAAAAACATTGCCCTAGTCCAGCGGTGCGCAAACTGGGGGGCGCAAGATTGTTTAGGGGGGGGCGCAGGAAGCAGCGGCGATTTTGCCAGGAGCAGAGAAAAAAAGCCGTCTGTAGCTGTAATTTTTCTTTTGGCCATTAGGTGCGCTGTGCTACACAGCTACACAGCAGCATCTCCTTCTTGCTTCCTGCATCAGCGTGTGTGACATGGGGAGAGGGGGTGACTGAGACTGGGACATGGAGGGGGGACTGGGACTTGGAGGGGGGTTGAGACTGGGACATGAGGAGGGAGTGTGAGACTGGGACATGGGGGAGTGAGTGTGAGACTGGGACATGGGGAGGGGTGTGCGTGACATGAGGGGGGGTGAGAGTGTGAGATGGGGAGGGGAGTGAGAGTGAGTGTGACATGAGGAGGGGGGTGAAAGAGCTACATGTGGAGGGGTAAAAGAGCTACGGGGGGTCAGAGAGAGACATGGGGAGAGGGGGTGAAAGAGAGACATGGGGATGAGAGAGACACTGGAGGGAAGGAGAGAGACACTGGCGGGAGGGAGGGAGATACGGGGGGAGGGAGACACGGGTAGGAGGGAGAGACACACACAATGGCTGGAGGGAGAGTGCGAGAGAGACACTGGGGGGGAGGAAGAGACAATGGCTGGAAGGAGAGTGAGAGACAATGGGGGGAGGGAGAGAGACACTAGGGGGAGGGAGAAAGAGAGACACTGGGGGGAGGGAAAGAGAGAGTGGGGGGAGGGAAAGAGAGAGTGGGGGGATGGAGGGGGAGACACTGAGGGGAGGGATAGGGACGGACTGGAGGGAGAGTGAGAAATAAAGGGAGAGGAAGAGACTGGAAGAGGGGAGAGAGGTCCTGAGAGGTTCTAATGTGGCGGGAAGAGAGAGATTAATAATACAGCAGAAATGAGGACGCTATTAGACAAATATCATAATATTTATTTTTAAGTGATGTAATTTGTGTTATAAATACTTTTTTTGTAGACGCGTGGCGGGGGCGTTACAAAGCTGGTTCGCCCTCATTGGCTGAACCAGCTCACTTGCGCTGACGTCATGTGATTTTGATTACATCAGGCAGGGGGTGCCCGAGAAATTTCATGGATGAAAAGCGGGGCCCGGCATAAAAAGTTTGCTCACCCCTACCCTAGTCAATGTGTCTAAAGTCTTAAATACTTCCTGAGTGATCACATGAGGCAGCTGAAGCCCTGATTGCAGAAACTTCAGTTGTCACTAGTCTGGCTGCTCCGTTAGAACACACAGCCTGTTCTGCACCTAGAAAACGAGCAAGTACCCATGACTTAACAGGTACAGCACCTCATAACTAAGGACACTCATTGAACAAATGCCGTTCTTTCTGATACTGAACACTCAGCAAAGTCAACAGTTTACCAGTATGATTTTTTTGTTCATTAAATTGTTTCTTTAAGCTATGTGCATTTTTTCAAAGGAAAAAAAAGTGCATAAAAGTGGAACAGTACATACAGAATTTAACAGTCGGCTGCCAGGAACAAGCACGCAGTAATATTGCATGAGAAGCTTTGCTCCTCCTAGTTGCAGGACCTTAGTATCAACTGATTTTTATTGCAAGATACCATAACAAGCGAGACAGAAACTCAGCATGTCGGAGGAAGCAGCAGGTGATGTGAGTGATGCAGGAAGGTCAGCAGTGAAAATAAAAACTCTGCTTTTAAAAAATGTGAAAGTTGACGTTAAAGTAGATTTTGATGTGTCCATAAAAGAAGGGAGCAAGTTCTACTTTTAAATATTTGCCTTTACAAACAGAAGAAACATTGTACTTACTGCGAGATAGATTCTCTAGAGCTTTCCCCAGCTTCTTACTTTCCAGTAGGATGTGGTTTAATTCATCGAAATCATGGCTTCCAGGCTTGGTCCGCCAGTCCCAGCTGGGATGTTCAATGGACCTCGGCACTGGAATGGAAGAGAACAAATTACTTAAGTATAGGCAAGAATGCTCTGCAGTAACGTAGAAAAATCAATAAAAAAACACAAGAGGGAACCCGCACAATCAAGGTAAGAAATACTGCACAGAATTAGAATCAAACAGGAGTGTTTACTAAAATTATGAAAAATGGTGACACTACACAATAAGAGTCAATACAACGATGAGCTCGTATAGGTTATGTGAAGCTACAAATAATAAGAGGAAAGAATACTTCGCTTAAGCTCATGGGACTAGGCTGCAGGACAGGCAGCAAGGTCATACAAAAATGATGTAAGTAAAGGTGGTAGATCACACTAGGAGGAACAACTCATAAAGAAAAATAACAAAATGGGGTCAAGAGAGAGAGAGGGTGGGGGGGGGAAGGGAAGAGAGAGAGGGTGGGGGGGGGGGGAAGGGAAGGGAGAGAGATGGAAGGGGGAAGGGAAGGTAGAAGAGGCGGTGAAAACAAAAAGGGGGAAATGAACAAAGGGGGGGCAACTTTTCAGGGAAACCCCATCTTCAGGCCCGTTCCTGTAGGTTCTAATCCACCGCAGCACTTCCCTCAGAGTAGCATGTGAGATGCTCCAAAAAGAAAGGAACCCCAGTATTACAAAACACCTTGATCAGCAAAAATATCAGTAAATGTCAGAATAAGTGAAATCCCTGTCATTTGGATGTACCTCACCCCATGCAGGGATTTCATTTGTTCTGACATATACTGATATTTTAGCTAATGCCAATATGTTGCTAAATATTTACTTTAACTGACATATTAAAAGCACATATTTCCTGATCATGATCAAATGCATCATTGTGAAGGTTTGCAAAAAATGATATGTATTGAAGGAATATATTTTTGAAATAATTGTAGGGCTTCTTTTTTATGTCCGCACATGTGAAGCCCCTAACTGATTTTCAAGCATGCCCTGGCTGCTGAAATTTGAATGCACTCTGTCAAACTGTATCTCATTTTGCATATTCCTCTGCTTAAACAACAAAAACAATTCTCTCCTATAAATGTTTTAATGATCTGCATCACTTCACTAACAACATCATGATCTCTCTCTATCTGACTAATTTATCTGCTGGGGTTTTGAGGTTTGCAGTACGTGCCAGTGGTGCAAAACATATATACAATTGGCAAAACTGGCTTAAACATTATTAATTAATATTCACCTTTGCAGAATAATGCAACAAATTGTGCCAGTCTCTATGAGTCAGAGTAAATAATTCTTTTTTGGGGTCTGTAACAGGGGACTTATCCCTGTTCACAAATGTGCCTCTAATCCAGCAGTGTGGTGGTTAACTGCTGGTAGGCAATTAACTAACACCACCTGCCTGATTAGATTGCTTAGAAAAGCCTGTCTTTTGAGACAGGAAGTGAGACTCCTTAGCTCACACCTGAGCTGAACTTTGGAGACGAGCAGAGATTCCTTAGTCCCCAATGGGGCTGAACCAAGGAAGGGCAGATGTCTTGAGCGACAAGCTGACCACAAGACAAAGGGACAAGATTCTAAACTTGGACCCTGACATTTTCTGTGCACACAAGGGTGCGGTTCCAGGAGAGCAGAGAAGCTTCCCCTACAGCAGCCCAGCTAACAGATAAGACTTTTTCGTATAAGACTATTATCTATATCTGTGTATTGATAAATGTCTCCATGATTTGGGGCTGGTAAATAGCTTAGCTAACCAACCCAGTCAGAGAGGGCTGAGCTACATGTATAGATAGTCTACAAAGCAGAGATAGGGTTTTTTGGTTGGCTCACTATTTCGCTTATGTTGATTTTTTTGCTGTTTAAAGCGACAGGCACAATAAAGCCTTGTTATAATTTCACCTTACAACAGTGTCCATTGTGTACCTCTGCACATGTCCTCCTACAGGGTCTTTATACATGCAGCCCTGCATTCACTAAGTTGAGTAAGAGAAAAACAAAAAACTATTTAAATCCAGATACACTAAGCTTCGTTAGGATATTTAACCTAACGTTAAACAAAATTAACATTTAGTTAATAGTAACACCTACCCACTAAAGGGAATAGCTTAATGTTAACCCAGTTTTACTCCTTTAAATATCGTATGGTTACATTTTGTCGACTGTTAGTGCTAATGATATGCTAGAGAGGGAGAGGCTGCTAATTTAACGTTGTTAAGCCTACAGTATGTTAAGGAGAGTTAATGAGATATACAGATGTAGTGCTCCTAATTCAAAGACAATGGTGTCTGCTCTCGCTGATGCATTGTGTGTTTCCTGCTACAATGCACAGGCCGGAGCAATAACGTCCGCTACTTCTGTGCAAGTTATTGTTGCATATAATTACCTTTGCGCATATGCATCAAACTCAGGGAATCCTCCTGACAATAAATACCCTGGAATTTTTCAACCTGGTTTTTGGCATGAACAGAAAGCCCCACCCGAGCCTCCTCCTCTACCTTTACATACATAGCCCTGCATTTATTATTGCGGGTAATGCCTTGTTCAGGGTGCCGGAGGCCGGAGTTGGAGGGCGGGTGTTCGCGAGGGCGGGAGGCAGTCTGTGTGTTCATCCACCCCAGCAGACTTTTTCAGGAGTTGAGGAGGCGGGGAGGGGGCGGGGCTACAGACGGCAGCTTAGGGATCCACGTTGCAGTCTTGAAATCATTCTCAAGAATGATTTCATTGGCTGCCGAGGTCCCAGTGACGCTGCTGCAGCTTCAAAAAATGAATTTTTTGTTTATTGAAACTGTAGCCAGCGTCAACTCCGTACTTCGGAGACAGGGCAGCTGCTACCCTGACAACCAGTATTCAATTTGAATACATTGTGTCCCACGGCAGCTCGCACGGCAGCACGCCCTCCCTCCGAAGCCTGCACCCTGAACGAGGCCTAAGAGAAAGAACAAACCTACTGTATCTAAATGAACAAATTGTTTACGAAATTCTGCCTGCTTGTTCATTCTTAAACAAAAACTGGGCCAATATCTTAAAGGAAAAGGTTGCCATTAAAATGTAATTGTAAGTAAAATGTATTTTGTGTTACCATCAATGCCACAATGCAGCCATAATTCTTACTGTAATCCAGGGGTGCGCAAACTGGGGGATACACCCCGCAAGGGGGGCGCAAGATTTTTCTGGGGGGACACTGAACTTACAGAGGTCACATACTCTTCCCCAAAGCATTTAAATTAAATGCCAGGGGGACCACACGAGGCCTCTGTAAATTCTCTAACCTTGACTCAGAAGGTTTCAGGCATCACATGACATGGTGCCATGGCAATGTGGCGACATGGTCACGTGACATCACATGACCCCGTGGCATCATTTGTTGCACAAGAAGAGGTAAGAGCGGGCACAAGCACTGGGGGAGAGCAGGCAGGGGGGCGCAGGCAAAACGTTTACGCACTCCTGATGTAATCTATAGTTTTTGCAAGTGGTGAGTTTTTCTGTTACATTTTTGCTTTGGACTTCCTCATCATTTCAAACTTCTTAAAATGCATACATATTATTTCCCGAGATAACCAGCATTGCTCTGCTGCTACTGTATGAATGTCACGCTTTAAAGCACCATCATCTATTTTCATAAGCAACCACAACTTGCATCTCCACTTCGGGACTTGTGCAGCTATTTTTCATCAAAGATAACACATGACAGGATTTTATGCAGTGTCAGTACAATACATATGTAACTCACAATAACCAAGACATGTTATGTTTAATTATGTTATATTGAGAGCTCAGAGTACCTACAGTACATGTCTCTCTTTGTATACTGTATATACAAGGAAAATTTGTCTTGCTGTGCGAGCATTCAATAAAGAAACATAATGAGATTATGAAATAGAGAATACAATTTATCAGGCAATTATGAAGATCAATTTGATTTACTTTAGTGAGCAGTATATACTCTTCTGTGTTTTGGTATTATGAAGATCAGGTGAAATGGGCTGGAGGCCAGTCCCAAATCCAGTGCGCCAAAAAAAAAAAAAAAAAACTTTTTACAACAAATCACTCTTTGATAAAGCACCTCTGTGCGAAAACCCGTAGAGGATTTGTCAGTACAGAGGATTTTGCTATACATTAAATAATATGTTTAGTCACCAAGTCCCCGTGTTTCCTTTTTCAGCAGTGCACTGGCTGTTCCTACTTGGATTTCTCCGTGCTATTATGAAGATCAGCAAATGTTTTTTTTTTTTTTTAGTTTTCTATTGTCTACACCATTTTTCTTGTTCTGTATCTCCTCCATCTCCTAGAGAGTGCACTGCAGAAGGCAGTAGGGGGAAACTGATCGACCTCTGCACTCTCCATTCTCTGACCATATTAAAAGGAAGTAACACTAAACTGATCTGAAGGCCCAGATTCATTCAGCATGGCCAGGTAAAACTATGGGGCTAATTCCTGAAACTCAGGTATTACCGATGCAATCTGAAAATGGATTTGTAATTTGAAACGATAACAATGGACCTTTATTCCAGTGGGGAGACAAATCATCCCTGGTAAATATGCAAATAAAAACAATGTGTTTTGGCTTATATACAATAAGTATATGATCCCACTCTTCAATTGGTGATGACAATTAAGTTTTGTGTCTTTCTGACTTGAGATAATTAGTTTTGATGAAGCAATGGTAATTCTGTTATTCTCTTGCAACTGTAAACACATATACATTTGTCAGGGACTAAAACTGTGCAAATTTGTCGATAATACTAAAGTTAGGTATGATTTAAATAACATTGTGTTATTTCCCAGAGTTAACCATTGCATTGCTTAGGGAATTAATATAATGGTTTATATAGGTTTACGGTGGGGAGGAACAGTATGCTAGTGTAAGGCATGGAGGTCCTGCCGGCTGGGACATTGGGGCTAGCATGCAGGACTGGAACACCCTGTTAGATGTTGATGGGTGGACATTCAGGAGTGGAGTTCTGGGGTAAGTGTGTAGGGCTAGGAAGTTGGGGTAGATGTTGAATCCTGGGGCAAGGATCAAGATTAGCAGGGACTACATTGGCATGATATAGTGAGGCATTTAAAGTGAGCTTTTAAGTGAGAATATATAGTTAGATTATAGTTTGACTAGAGGTGACTGGGGACTGCATCCTTCTGCAAACTCTTCTGCACATGGCAACAAACGGTGAGCTATTCTGATCACACTATGATCCCTGCTGTTTAGTCTGCGCACACACACTTGGCTCAAAACAGCTCCATGCAGCATTACCTACCTCTGGCATAATGAACCTGCTTTTTACCTCCACTTTGTTCTTTCTCATGCCTCATTGAAATGTTATTCTCTCTATCCACTACAAACGCCTCCCTCCTGGCCCACGCCCAACATCACCATACACCCTGGATCACTCCTTGCACTAAGCCATATCACCATACACCCTTGATTACTCCTTGCATTAAGCCTTGCATTATCTACAGAATGTTGGTGGAGAACCCTGAAAACCAGCACACTGTAAGGATGCAGGAGTCACGCCGCGCACGGCGTGCTCCTTACTCACCCGCGGCCCTGTCGGGGTCTCCCGCGGCTCGCATGGACTCCTTCCCCATGGCGCCGAGCTCCGGTCCTCCTATGCGCGCGCGCGCACGTCAGGTCTCCTCTTCTGCCCTCGGTTCAGGGCGTGGGTCCGCGCACGCAGCTACAGACGCTGCCACATGGAGGCGCGGCCACACAGGGGCGCACCAACCTTTTAAAGAGACAGTACCCCTTTTCAATGCCACAATACAAGTAACCAATACTTCTAGGATTTATAGCTCCTCCTCCAGGAACTCATCTAGACCTATCCCTGTCTCAGCCTGGCCCATTCACACACCCCCACCTTGCTACTCGGCTATTGGTTCCTCATACCTACATATACCCTCCAGATTCATTAACTCGTCGGCTGAGCATAGAACCAGTTGTTCTCATCACTCTCTGCCTCCCTAGTTCTGTTTCACAGATTCCTCGTGTACCGGACCGGCTTCTGCTACGTCTTCCTGCACCTGTGGCATTCCGAACTCGGCATACGGCATCACGACTCTCCCTCTCTGGCATTCCAATTCTGGCTTACAGTAAATGATAACGTCTCTCTCTCTAACCCCGGACTTGGCTACCGCACCCTCTACCATCTGTACCTCTCCTACCCCGATCCCGGAATCCCAGACCACTCTTCAATCAAGACGTGCCCTCGTGGCTGTGGGTGGCGTAATAATCTTTCCCACCTCAGCACCGCGGTCCCGTCTCGTTTGTGGTGAGCACATCCTGACATTATGCTCAGCCCAACAAACATGGACGCCGATGAGGTGGAGCGCACTATTAATGCACATACTGCCCTTTTTACCAGACTAGAGACTTATCTGGAACAATCGGATATACGGACGGATACGTTGCAGCAAAGTGTTCACTCCCTTATGGTTCAAGTTCGAGCTCTCACTCGGCAACTTTCACCCGGAGCTTCCCCTGCACCTGCAACTACCTTTCCAACTCCTCCGTTTGCCCTGGAACCTCGTATCCCACCTCCCAAACACTATGGGGGGGGGATCCCCAAGGATGTAGGGGCTTCCTTAATCAATGCCTCATCCAATTTCGGCTCTCTCCCTCTCGTTTTGTCTCTTCTTTTTCCAGGGTCGCCTATATCCTGGCTCTTCTCACCGACCAAGCACTGGCATGGGCCTCTCCCATCTGGGAACAACAAGGGCCTCTCATACAGGACATCGATCTCTTCGTCGAGGAGTTCCGAAGAGTCTTCGATACCCCGGCACGGAAATTAACGGCAGCTTCGGCTCTTCATCACATAACCCAGGGAGATCGTACCGTCGCCGGGTATGCCGTGGAGTTCCGCACGCTTGCTGCTGAGACGGGTTGGAATAATGAAGCACTATCTTCTGCATTTTGGCAAGGTCTGTCTGAATCCCTGAAGGATGAGCTCGCTGCGCGGGATCGTCCCACTGATTTAGAGGAGTTAATCGCCCTGGCTGTTCGAGTAGATCAGCGTATACTGGAACGGAGATACGAACGTTCTCGTTACCGTCAACGGGTGTCAAGAAACCTTGCTCCTTCCTTCATTCCTCCGTCACCTCCTTCCGAGAACATTCCGGAACCAATGCAGTTGGGGGGCAACAAGCTGTCTCCTGCCGAGAAACAACGTCGGCGCAATGCCGGTCTCTGCATGTACTGCGGCAACTCCAGTCACACGTTACCCCAGTGTCCTCACAAGCCGGGAAACGCCAACTCCCAATGAGATCCCGGAGAGTTTCGTTGGAAATTCTTACCCTTTCTCCCATTATCAAGGACGTACTCCCCACCAGGATAATGTTGCCTATAACACTGTCTGGAGAGGGGTTTCACGTTCAAGCGCAAGTGTTCATTGATTCCGGGTCCGCTGGTAACTTCATTGATGAGACTTTCGCTAGGCGAAATAATATTTCACTTATCACCAAGAAGACGCCAGTAGGTCTGGAGGCCATTGACGGTCGACCTCTACAGCCGGCATTTATCACGTTACAGACGGTGTCTCTCCTACTGCGGTTCATCGATCTCCATATGGAGTTCATTACTCTCGATGTGATCCACTCTCCCTCTGCTGAGCTGATTTTGGGTCTTCCTTGGCTTCAACTCCATAATCCTCGCATCGACTGGACGGATCGGGAACCCATCCAGTGGGCCACTTCGTGTGCCAAGACCTGTACCAGAATTCCCCAGAGCATTGGTGGGTTGTCTACCCTGCCAGAGAAGATCGACTCTCTACCTTCTGTGTACTGGGAATTCCGTGATGTGTTCGACAAGGCACGTTCCGAGATACTACCTCCGCACCGTTCTTTCGATTGTCCCATTGATCTACTTCCTGGAGCACCTCTTCCTAGAGGACGATCCTATCCGCTCTCTCTCCCAGAGACGAAAGCCATGAGCACTTACATCGCTGAAAATTTAGAGAAGGGCTTCATCAGAAAATCTTCCTCTCCAGTTGGTGCAGGTTTCTTCTTCGTCAAAAAGAAAGACGGTTCTCTCCGTCCATGCATTGACTACCGGGGTTTGAATAACATCACACGCAAAAATTGCTACCCTCTACCCTTGATTCCGGAACTATTTGACCGTCTCCAGGGAGCTATTATCTTTTCTAAATTGGATCTGAGAGGTGCCTACAATTTAGTAAGGATACGAGAGGGGGACGAGTGGAAGACTGCTTTTAACACCCATGACGGCCACTACGAATACCTGGTGATGCCGTTCGGTCTGTGCAACGCACCAGCAGTTTTCCAGGATTTTGTTAACGAGATTTTTCGGGACATTCTTAACAAATTTCTTATTGTCTACCTAGATGACATCCTTATATTTTCTCAAACCACTCAAGAACACATCAAACACGTTCAACAGGTGCTGTTACGCCTTCGGGAGAACCATCTCTTTGCGAAATTGGAAAAATGCCAGTTCCATCTCAAATCGGTGGCGTTTTTGGGTTACGTTATATCTGATTCCGGTTTCAATATGGATCCTGAGAAACTTAAGGCGATTTTGGACTGGCCTCGCCCGAACACTCTCAAAGCCGTGCAACGCTTCCTAGGATTTGCAAACTATTATCGACGTTTCATCCGCAGTTTTTCCTCTACAGTATCTCCCATAACTGCTCTCACTAAGAAAGGTGCAGATCCTTCATCATGGTCTGAAACCGCCATACAGGCATTTGATCTGCTAAAAAGAGCTTTGGTGTCTGCGCCCATTCTCACACATCCAGATCCTAAACTTCCATTTACCTTGGAGGTAGATGCTTCTGACATCGGGGCTGGGGCTGTTTTATCCCAGAGGACATCTCCCTTAGCCAGACTGCACCCATGCGCCTTCTTTTCGAAGAAATTTTCATCCGCAGAACAGAACTACGATGTCGGGAACCGGGAACTTTTAGCGATCAAATTGGCATTAGAGTAAAAGATATATAGAGCAAAAGGTACAGAGACACCCATAACCATTCTTACAGACCATAAGAACCTTCTCTACCTAGAAGGGGCACGTCGTTTGAACTCTCGGCAAGCCCGCTGGGCATTATTTTTTCACGATTCAATTTTCTCATCTCCTTCATTCCTGGCTCCAAGAACCTTAAAGCTGACGCCCTCTCTCGACAGTTCCTTGCAGAGGACAAATCTGAAGAACAGCTAGAGACTATCATTCCTTCCAGATGTATCCTGTCCGCCAACTCCTTTGATATTATGGGCAAGATTCAATCCGAGCAATCCCAGATTCCTATAGGGCTCAAGGTTCCGGAGGGAAGACTCTACACGGCATTCCAACACCGCAAAAAGGTTCTCGAATGGTGTCATTCTTCTAAATCTGCAGGACATCCGGGGATACGGAAGACCAACGACCTCGTTCAACGCACCTTCTGGTGGCCAGAGAGGGCTAAGGATGTAGAGGAGTTTGTCAAAGCGTGTGGTACTTGCGCTCGCAACAAGGTACAGTAGCGACATCTTTTATTGCACTGAATGCCGCCGGCAAGCCGGGATCTACCCCAGCTGCCGCCAGTAACAACCGCGCGCCGCCGCGTTTCCCCCACGCACCCCCCCTCCACTTCGCGCGCAATTTTCCTCCCTTCCCGACCCCGTACCCGGCTCCTGCTCTGCCCCTCTGCTTCCCCGCACCCCCGCTTACCTTAATTTGATCTCCAGGGGTGTCGGGGAAGCCTGCGGAAGCCGGGGAAGACGGGCGCGCATGTTACTGTGACGTCACAGTGCGCCGCCACGCGCCGCGGCTACCCGCTTCCCAGACGCATGCAGCCGGCGGCTTTTACTCGAATAAAAGCTGCCGCTGCTGTACCTCGGGTCAAACCAGCAGGCCTTCTTCTTCCTTTACTCATTCCAGACCGTCCCTGGAACCATATTTCTATGGACTTCATTGGAGTCTGGAAGCTCTACAAGGGAAAGAATACGATTCTTGTGGTCATTGATCGTTTTTCCAAACAGACTGTAAGGAATCCACTACTGGCTTTGACTTTTGCCTTGCAGACCTGTGCAGTTGCAGGCTTCCTCTGGCAATCTATGGCACAGGTGCTGCCTCTCATTGCAGCTCCTGCCCTGTGCTACTTCATTGGAGGAATTCTCACACACCCTCCTTCTGTGATTGGATCTCCGCCCTTTATATTCTAGGCGTTGGCTCTGAACCAGCGCCGAGCATAAACTATTCCTACCTCTATGTTACTGTCTCTGCCACAAACCACCCCAGGCCTCTCTCCTAGCGTTCTTACCTTCCAAGTTCCTGAGTATCCAGAGGCCTGGTCCTGGACGTCTGTGCTGAAGCGTTGTTGCCAGCACTGGCCTGCTGCTATCTCCTTGCAGTGGCCTACCCTGGACGTCTGTGCTGAAGCGTTGATGCCAGCACTGGTACTGCTGCATTCCCTCCTAGCAGTAGCTACCCTTCCTGTCCTGTGGCCTGCCGCTATTCTCCTGTAGTGGCCTATCCTGGACGTCTGTGCTGAAGCGTTGATGCCAGCACTGGTACTGCTGCATTCCCTCCTAGCAGTAGCTACCCTTCCTGTCCTGTGGCCTGCCGCTATTCTCCTGTAGTGGCCTATCCTGGACGTCTGTGCTGAAGCGTTGATGCCAGCACTGGTACTGCTGCATTCCCTCCTAGCAGTGGCTACCCTTCCTTTCCTGCGGCCTGCTGCTATCTCCTTGCAGTGGCCTGCCCTGGACGTCTGTGCTGAAGCGTTGATGCCAGCACTGGCCTGCTGCTATTCTCCTGCAGTGGCCTACCCGGGACGTCTGTGCTGAAGCGTGTTGCCAGCACCGGTACCTGCTGCATTCCCTCCTAGCAGTGGCTACCCTTCCTTTCCTGCGGCTTGCTGCGATCCTCTTGCAGTGACCTGCCTTGGACTTCTGCGCTGAAGCGTTGGTTCTACCCGACGCTGCCCTGCGGTGAACTTCGGCCAGCCTGCTGTCTCCTGCTGAGATCGGCGTCATGGGCCGAGGCCGCTCCTCGCGCAGAAGCCACCCCCGCGCTCACGCTCCTAAGCTGAAGCGGGGAAATCCTGACTACCTGTTGCCGAACTCCTGCTTCCATAACGACGATGCTGCCTTCTCCAATCCTGACCCTGCGATGTACGACTACGAACTGCGCACTCCGGATCAGTCTGCGTGGACTCAGGTCGGTGATTATATAACCCCACCTCAGCCCCGCGGTCCGGTCCCGGTTTGTGGCGAGCATCGGCGTAACAGTATGCTCGGCCCGTTAAAACCGGACCGCGCCGTGGCGGGGGATGGCAATTTTCCAACTGAAGTTATGTCCCGTCCTGCGTATCAGTCCCACTATGAAGGCCAGTATTTGTGTGAAGTAATACCCCTGATGGATGAAATGTTTACCTATGAAGGTTTAACCCCTTTGCAAAGACAATGCCGTTGTGATCTCTTTATTAAGGCTTACTGTATCCTGAGCTTAAAACAGTCTCTAGCCGAATGTATTCGCTCCCCTGATTCCCCTTTAACCTGGGATAATGTGAACCCTATGGAACTGGCCGACGCCCAAGAGGCAATCTATGCCCTGGCCTCATCACTGGACATTCATCTAGTAGAACAGAGCGCCCTCCTCATGTTGGCTCAGTCTCAAGATACACTCCATGTATTTTCCTCAACACTAGACACTCACATAATAGAACAGGATCCCCTCCTTGCCAGCTATGCTGCTGCTTGGCAGATTCTCTGTGCTACCAGTCCTGTTACTAAACCTGTGGGGTTACCTCTCTCTCCTAAGAATGGTCAAACCATTTCTCTGTCGCTGCCCGCTAAGGAAGAAGCTGCCACGCTCCCTAATCCTGAGTTAACCTCCCTAAGTTCTGTCCCTGAGGTTATTTCGGTCTTAACCCCTGCTAGTCAGGCTTATGCGTTCCCTACTGTAAATCCCTGCAGTACCCAGGTCAGTGTGTCTTCCCTAGCACCAGAGAATGAATCCTGTTTGCCCTCTTTTCCTAAACCAAAAATTCTAAGCTCTGTTTCCGAGGTTTTTTCTGTATTAACCCCTGCTAGTCTGCTCTGTGAGGTTCCTACTGCTAACCCTAGTATTCCGCAGTCTAATGATAGGTTCCTAGGGCAAGAGGCAGAACCCCCTATGACCCCACTCTCGGAGACTAGCTTCTATTTCTCTGATTCTCAGGTACAGAGTAATTTAACCCTTGGGGTTTTTCCTATGTTAACCCCTGCAGGTCAGCCCTGTGAACCTTCCTTGGTAGATCCCTTTAGTTCGTCAGTCAGGGACACCTCCTTAGCCTCAGAGGATCAACCCCTTTTGTCCTCTGACTCGGCTAAAATTCTCGGGGCTATGCCCCCTGAACTTTCGGCAATAATACTGGCTCCAGTAAAAAGTATTCTGGAGCCGTTTGTTTCTCTAAACCTGTTCGCAGAATCCCTACTCCTAGGTATTTCACTCACCCCGTCTGCCACTCAGAGAGCTGAGACCCCTGCTTCTGAGCATAGACCCCTTTTCGTGGAATCTGTTGTCGTTTCTGAAGTCCCAGACACTCTTTCCCAAATACCCACTTCAGAGGCCAGCACAGTCGTGGTTGCCCCACTTGCACTGTCTGAGTTCTCCTTTTCCCAAATCCTAGGGTTTAAAGCGAACAGTACATATTATTCTCCTTTCCAAGTGACCCCTTCTGAGATCAGCGTATCTGCTGTTGCTCCCTCAGTACCATTAAAGTTAGGGCCCTTCTTTTTGAATGATCAGGCTTTCAAGTTTGAGACTCCCTTTATCCATGACTTTGTAAAACTGCAGTCCCTTCTCATTGTAGTTAAAAGTTCTCCAGCAGCCGCTGAGTTAAGCTTTGCCGCTGCCAAATCTTCTGTTATAGAAGCAACCTTGCCTAGCTTACTTCTGTCTGCCCTATCTGTGATGCCTATCACCTTTACTAAAATTTCTGTTTTGCAAGGTATTTCTCCTAGTAAATCTGTGATACCTGCCATTCCTTTAATCAGTTCCAAAACCCCTGTCACTAAGTCTCCCATGGAGTCTGATGCCCTCACTAGGGATTCTCAGGGACCCAATTCTGTAACAAGCAAGATGTCCCTTGTGTCTGTTGGAGAGTTTACCCCAGTTTCTCTCACGGATCATGCCACAGCCTCCGGGATGATTAAAAATGACTTTAAGTCTGGGATGCCCATTCCTGTAATAATACTGTTTCACGCTGATTCGCCCACAGTATTCGGGGTATCCACTACTGACTGTATGTCTACTACCACGAACTCAGGGGTATCGCATTTGGAACGTTCCCTTTTTTCAGAAGATCCCGTCTTTAAAATGGACTTATTTTTCTCTGTGTCTTCCACAATACTTGGGGTACTTGCTATTGACTGTCCTGTCCCAAAACTAGGGTTACCTCTCAAAAAGGTGCCTGGAGCTACCGATGTTAAAGACCCTATGTTTAAAACAGTAACAATTTGCATTGCTTCTCCCACAGTATCATGTGAGACCTGGGTACCTGGGACCTCCACTCCGAAGCCAAGCTCTAGTTCTCTGTCTTCTTTCTCTGTGTTGGAGGCACCCAGCTTTAACCCCAAGACTTTTTTCCCTAAGGTTGATGCACCGCTTAACCGCCTGCCTTGTTTTTTGGATAAAATCTGTTTTCTCACCTTTCAAACAGACTCCTTACTCGCAGGTCTCTGTGCGGTGCCCAAAGTGCCCAATCTGTATGGCAATTGGCCTCTCTCTAAGACGAAGACACCCTTACTGGACCTCGTCGCTTTACCTGAAGCGTCCGTTCCTGTTCTCTATGGGTCCACTATGGGTATAGACATGCTTATTATGTCCTTCGCCAAGGCCACAATTTCGGATTTGATTCTCTCTAAAGATCACAAACCAAAGGAAGCGGATCCTTCTTCAACTGCCAGTACCATGAGTTGCATACACACTGCTACAGACTCTCGCAAATTGCTTGGGATAGCAACCCTGCTTGGTATCAAAAGTACCGCTGCAATAGTGTGTAGTGAACCCGCCCGCCCCATTCCCTTGCTAACCACCACCCGGAATTCCTTGGAAGCTAAAGACTCTCGCAACTTCCTCCGTGCTGATTTCACCAAAGACATTGCCTTCTCTGAAGGTCCCTCTGCCATTTTTGTCCGACAATCTGTGTCCTGTGTCCCGTACTCTTGGACTATTACTATGCACCGGACACCTGGCTACCGTCCTTCCGATGTGCCCATTCCGGAGCCCTCAGGTCCCATTGTCCATGTACCAAGAACTGCAGTACCACCGCTGTCTTTCATGGCACTCGCCAATGTACATCTGGATTGTGGACCTAATTCTCGCCGGAGACACTTCAGGAACAACTCAATGTCTCCCAGACCTATGAATGGTCCTGTTCACCCAGGCTTTTCACCCAGTGGTGGGGGTACTGTAAGGAATCCCAACAAACTATGGGCTTTCAACGCCACCTCTCGCCTAAGGAGGTTTAGGAACAATTCCATGTCCCCCAAATCTGTGATGGATCTTGTTCGTCCGGAGGTCTCACCTGAAGGGGGGGGTACTGTAAGGAATCCACTACTGGCTTTGACTTTTGCCTTGCAGACCTGTGCAGTTGCAGGCTTCCTCTGGCAATCTATGGCACAGGTGCTGCCTCTCATTGCAGCTCCTGCCCTGTGCTACTTCATTGGAGGAATTCTCACACACCCTCCTTCTGTGATTGGATCTCCGCCCTTTATATTCTAGGCGTTGGCTCTGAACCAGCGCCGAGCATAAACTATTCCTACCTCTATGTTACTGTCTCTGCCACAAACCACCCCAGGCCTCTCTCCTAGCGTTCTTACCTTCCAAGTTCCTGAGTATCCAGAGGCCTGGTCCTGGACGTCTGTGCTGAAGCGTTGTTGCCAGCACTGGCCTGCTGCTATCTCCTTGCAGTGGCCTACCCTGGACGTCTGTGCTGAAGCGTTGATGCCAGCACTGGTACTGCTGCATTCCCTCCTAGCAGTAGCTACCCTTCCTGTCCTGTGGCCTGCCGCTATTCTCCTGTAGTGGCCTATCCTGGACGTCTGTGCTGAAGCGTTGATGCCAGCACTGGTACTGCTGCATTCCCTCCTAGCAGTAGCTACCCTTCCTGTCCTGTGGCCTGCCGCTATTCTCCTGTAGTGGCCTATCCTGGACGTCTGTGCTGAAGCGTTGATGCCAGCACTGGTACTGCTGCATTCCCTCCTAGCAGTGGCTACCCTTCCTTTCCTGCGGCCTGCTGCTATCTCCTTGCAGTGGCCTGCCCTGGACGTCTGTGCTGAAGCGTTGATGCCAGCACTGGCCTGCTGCTATTCTCCTGCAGTGGCCTACCCGGGACGTCTGTGCTGAAGCGTGTTGCGAGCACCGGTACCTGCTGCATTCCCTCCTAGCAGTGGCTACCCTTCCTTTCCTGCGGCTTGCTGCGATCCTCTTGCAGTGACCTGCCTTGGACTTCTGCGCTGAAGCGTTGGTTCTACCCGACGCTGCCCTGCGGTGAACTTCGGCCAGCCTGCTGTCTCCTGCTGAGATCGGCGTCATGGGCCGAGGCCGCTCCTCGCGCAGAAGCCACCCCCGCGCTCACGCTCCTAAGCTGAAGCGGGGAAATCCTGACTACCTGTTGCCGAACTCCTGCTTCCATAACGACGATGCTGCCTTCTCCAATCCTGACCCTGCGATGTACGACTACGAACTGCGCACTCCGGATCAGTCTGCGTGGACTCAGGTCGGTGATTATATAACCCCACCTCAGCCCCGCGGTCCGGTCCCGGTTTGTGGCGAGCATCGGCGTAACACAGACGCACCTTGTTCCTTTGAGGGGTCTTCCGAATTCCTCCCGCCTTGCGGATGTGTTCATTCAGGAGATTTTTCGTCTTCACGGGGTGACAGCAACCATTGTTTTGGATCGTGGATCTCTATTTGTATCAAGATTTTGGCGTGCCTTTTCCCAAAAATTGGGGATTTCACTTCAATTCTCTTCAGGATACCACCCACAGACCAATGGGCAGACGGAGAGGGCCAACCAAAACCTGGAACAGTATCTTCGATGTTTTATAACCGATACGCAGGAGGATTGGGCGGATCTGCTTCCTTGGGCCGAGTTTGCTCTTAACTCTCTTCGCAATGATTCCACTCAAGAATCTCCATTTTTTATTAATTGTGGCTTTCATCCCTCCCGTTTACCCTTCTCCTCCCTATCCTCAGGAGTACCAGCGGTGGACAAGCGCATCTCCCGGCTGAAAGACTTATGGACAAGGATTCAGGAGAACTTAAAGGTTGCCACAGGGAGACAGAAACTCCAGGCAGATCGCCTTCGACGTCAAGTACCGGAGTTTGCTCCAGGAGACAAGGTGTGGCTTTCTTCCAGGAATATCCGACTAAAGGTTCCTACCATGAAGCTTGCTCCCAAGTTCCTCGGTCCCTTCCCCGTGGTTAGGAGGGTTAATCCTGTGGCTTACCATCTACGCCTTCCACCTTCGATGAAAATACCTTCGGTCTTCCATGTATCTTTACTTAAACCAGTATTTCAGAGTCCTCGCTTTTCCAAGAATACTTCTCCTCCACTTCCTCTTATGATTCAGGGTCAACAGGAGTACGAGGTCCAGTTTATCTTGGATTCCAGGATTTCCAGAGGAGGAGTACAATACCTGGTTCACTGGAAGGGGTTCGGACCTGAGGAACGTTCATGGATTCCCCATCGGGATCTTCACGCACCTCGCCTTCTTCAGGCTTTTCATCGTAAGAATCCCTCCAAGCCTTGTCATGGACGCCCGGAGGTCGCCCTTGAAGGGGGGGGTACTGTAAGGATGCAGGAGTCACGCCGCGCACGGCATGCTCCTTACTCACCCGCGGCCCTGTCGGGGTCTCCCGCGGCTCGCATGGACACCTTCCCCATGGCGCCGAGCTCCGGTCCTCCTATGCGCGCGCGCGCACGTCAGGTCTCCTCTTCTGCCCTCGGTTCAGGGTGTGGGTCCGCGCAAGCAGCTACAGACGCTGCCACATGGAGGCGCGGCCACACAGGGGCGCACCAACCTTTTAAAGAGACAGTACCCCTTTTCAATGCCACAATACAAGTAACCAATACTTCTAGGATTTATAGCTCCTCCTCCAGGAACTCATCTAGACCTATCCCTGTCTCAGCCTGGCCCATTCACACATCCCCACCTTGCTACTCGGCTATTGGTTCCTCATACCTACATATACCCTCCAGATTCATTAACTCGTCGGCTGAGCATAGAACCAGTTGTTCTCATCACTCTCTGCCTCCCTAGTTCTGTTTCACAGATTCCTCGTGTACCGGACCGGCTTCTGCTATGTCTTCCTTCACCTCTGGCATTCCGAACTCGGCATACGGCATCACGACTCTCCCTCTCTGGCATTCCGATTCTGGCTTACGGTAAATGATAACGTCTCTCTCTCTAACCCCGGACTTGGCTACCGCACCCTCTACCATCCGTACCTCTCCTACCCCGATCCCGGAATCCCAGACCACTCTTCAATCAAGACGTGCCCTCGTGGCTGTGGGTGGCATAATAATCTTTCCCACCTCAGCACCGCGGTCCCGTCTCGTTTGTGGTGAGCACATCCTGACACACACCAACCACCGCACACTCAAATGGCAAACATCATAAAGTAACAACTTGCAAACAACTACTCAAATTTCTACTCATACTATTACTCTCTTTATCAGGTGATATTGAATCTAACCCAGGCCCTCCCACTTCAACTCTGTCCCATATCCCTGAGAATACCCCCTTCAAATTCCAAAAAGGGCTATCTGTCGCCCATATAAATATCCGGAGTCTGCTGCCCAAACTAGATGAACTAAGGGCATGGTGCCTTATGCATAAACCAAAAGCCATCGTTCTTACAGAAACATGGCTAACCCCTAAAATCCCTGATGCAAATATCGCCATTCAGGGATACTCCATTTCTAGGAGAGATAGGTCAAAGATAGGAGGAGGGTGTTATTTTATATTGCAGACACCTTACAATTTACACTGTTACATTGCCCCCAAGCCCAACCTCTTTTGAAATCCTAGTTGGCAGAATCTGCCTCCCCTTTTCTAAGCCCATCTTGCTTGCTGGCATCTACCGCTCCCCTAAAGCCCCTCTACAATCTCTGAATGATATCACCCAGTTTCTTGACTCCATTTCCTTTCTGAATGAGAAGAGTGAGCTGCTAGTTCTTGGGGATTTCAACTTCAATTGGCTTGACCCTAAAAACCACAAAATCCAGATACAACTCAAGTTACTTAACCTATCACAACTCATTTCCCAACCCACACGGAGAAACCTGAAATCGCACAACCATTCCTTGCTTGACTGGATTCTCTCCTCAAATCCCAGCAGAATTCAATCCTCTGGCATCCTTCCTGACATTTTCAGTGACCATGCAATAGTGTACTGTGTAAGGAAAATTAAACCGCCCCAATCAAGCCCTAAAGTTCTCCTCACTAGAACATTTAGAAACTTTAACCCACAACAGTTTCTGGCTGACCTTACCAACTGCCCTTGGCACAGAATCGATTTAATTCCTGACCCTGATTCTGCGCTCGACTATTTCCCATCCGAGTTCTTAAAACTCTGTGATACCCATGCTCCTCTACGCAGAATAAGGGTAAGGGGTGCCCACCTTCCATGGATTACACCTGACCTTATAGCACTCTACCAGTTCAGGGATGCATTGTGGAAAAGCCAAAAATTAACTGGCACTACCAAGGATCTCAATCACTACAGATGCCTGCGGAACATGTGCACAAGGCAAACAAGGCATGCAAAAGCACAATATTACTCTGACAATCTCCTCCAGAACACATCAAACCCAGCTAACTTCTGGAAGGCTATCAACAACATATTCCAGCCTTCTAACCACCAACAGCCAAGTAATATCACTAAGGGCGATATTACTCTGACAAACCCCACCGACATTTCAAATGCATTCAATGATTACTTTGTGGGGTGTGCTACTAACTTATTAGCGAAACGCAAGCAGCCAATGTGAACCTGACTTACTACAATCTAGGTTCCTAAGACTTGGTGCCCCAGCAGTTGCCAAACCAATTGCTTCCATAGTCAACTCTATCCTGTCTGCAGGCCACATCCCTAAGACCTGGAAAGCTACCAGAGTTGTCCCAATCTTCAAAAGTGGGGACAAAAACACTGTCTCAAACTACAGGCCAATCTCCCTTCTCCCAATCCTATCCAAAGTCATGGAAAAATGTGTCCACTCCCAATTAAGCGATTACTATAACAATACAAATTTCCCTAGCCAATTCCAATCTGGCTTTTGCCCCAAACACTCTACCGTAACTACCCTGCTAAAAGTTTGCAATGAAATCCAGTGTGGAATGGAACGGGGACAACTCACTGGTGCAGTATTCCTAGATTTTGCAAAGGCTTTTGATACTGTTGATCATGCTATCCTGCTTGATGTGTCCATCTCTGGCTCTAACTCTAACCCCCTGGATATCACCTGTGGCGTCCCTCAAGGCTCTGTTCTGGGGCCCCTACTCTTCCCAGTGTTCATCAATGACCTTCCCACAGCTTGTCAGGAATCCTCAATACACATGTATGCAGATGACACAATCCTATATGCACACAACCATAGCCTCTCTGACCTTTAACACATACTTCAGTCTGACTTTTTCAGACTCGAAAATGGATTTCCCAAAACAAACTGTTTTCAAACACTCATAAGACTGTAACAATGGTATTTGGGACCAAGACTACATTTTTAAAGCTTCCAGCGACTGATCTCCAGATTAGAACCAACACTAACACCACCCTAACTCCTGTTTACTAGTTTTAAATACCTGGGCATATGGTTTGACTCCCACTTATCATTCGGGATGCACATTAATACCCTGACAACCAAGACCTATGCCAAACTAGGGGTACTTTAGAGGAACAAATCCTCCCTAAGTCTCCTGGTCAGAAAACGTATCGCACTGCAGATGCTAATGCCAATTATTGACTTTGGAGACATAGTATATGGCTCAGCACCCCAAACCCACCTTAGCAAACTTGACACCCTCTACAATTCAATTTGTCGTTTTGTTCTCCAATGCAACTATAACACACATCACTGCGAAATGCTCAAAGAACTAGATTGGTCATCATTCGAGTCTAGGCGCAAAGTTCACCTTTCCTGTCTTGCCTTCAAATTCTTTATGGGCAAGCTACCCAGCTACCTGAACAAGCTCCTCACCCCTACCACATGCAGCACCTATCACCTGAGATCAGACTCCAAAAGACTGTTCATGGTCCTAAGGCTCAAGAAAGTATCCGGCAGCTCCTCCTTCTCTTACCGTGCACCCCAAAACTGGAACAACCTACCAGAGACTCTTTCATCCACCACCAGTTTAAGTTCTTTCAAATCTAAGGCTGTCACACATTTTAATCTGGTCTGTAACTGTTTCATACGCCCATAATATATATTATCTTTAACTGCGCATGCAATGTCTTGTATATAATGTATACCCTGCTCATTTATGCAACTGTATTTGTAAACATGTATTATTTGTCTTAACTCTGTGCCCAGGACATACTTGAAAACGAGAGGCAACTCTCAATGTATTACTTCCTGGTAAAATATTTTATAAATAAATAAATAAATAACATGGTAAATAAATAACAGTGTAAAAGAAACATAGTGATCTACATTAAACATTGCAGGCACTGGACTGCAAAACAACCGCCAACAGGGATATGGTCCACTTAGAATGAGGATTAAAGGAGGCAGTCAGGAAAAGGCTGAACTTTCTATTTAGGTAAGCAGTTAGGCTAATAAATGCATACATATTTGTAAGAAGACCGATAAAAGTATGATGAATTAATCATGATCAAGCAAGAGAATTAGAAAGCTTGGATTGGAGTGACTACTCTGCCCCATGAGAAATATAGCCTCTAATAAAAACTATTCTTTAATCAGAAAGAGCCACCAATATATTTTGCAATTGATATATTTAAGGAATTTTAATAGATATGTTTTGATATTGTCAATTACAGCAGAGAAACTCCTAATTATTGTAGCTATTACACAGCTTAATATAATTATATGTGTTGATATTTATAGATTTCCTTTCCTCTTTTTAACAATATTTTATTAGTATTGATATATAAAAAAAAAACTGTACTTAATTGTCTACTTTGGAATGATGCCTTTTCAGCAGTACTACTGTATACTGCACAAACACAGCTGATAAATTCCCTCCGCTTTTAATGCCAAAACCCTGAAATATAGAGTAATAATGATGTATAATCATGTATTAGTTAAGTGCTTTGGACAAAAGGGCAATATAAAAAGCATATTCATTAATCATTATTATGCCTTTACAACAGTTGTTTCTTTGAGACTAAAAGACAGTAATATAACAGTGCATGAGGGTAACCACATGCATGCTTTTAAATCAGCTTACTATATAATACTTACATGACTTAGATTCGGGTGACGTTGGAGAAATGTTACATACTGCAAGGTCACTCTTTGACTTCTTAGGCTTCTTTGCATTTACCTGCCAGGGTTTGTCATAACTTCTAAAATCTCGTCTGGTTGCTTTGTTTTCTGCAAAAAAATTAAATGCAAGCCTGGTTCATCTAAAAGTACGTTTTACATTTTTTAATCACCACCTAAAAGAAGAGGGTATATTCGGCTGTCAGATTTTCATCACAAACGTCTCCATTATTTATTAGGATTTGCAATACATTAATTATGAACTGAATTGCAGGTAATGCATTCCAGTTCAACCAACCAGAATAAACATATACATGTTTAAAAGACGCAGTCCCACATCGCGGGCAAACAAATCCTTTTGTTAACAACTCAATATTTTGTTTCCTTCAATCCCCATAAATTTGACACATTTTTGTCTACTTACAGTGTTTGCTTTTTTTTTTTGGTTCGTTACATTTGGATGCTATCTGGTAATATTATTTCCCATTATCTCTTTAAGCTAATTATGCTGCCACCATTAGCCAAGCAAAGCATTTACAAGGAAACAATCTCTCTCAAGGATATACAAAAGTTTACGAACCGTTTTGCCAACAGAGCTCTATTCTGGATTTCCTTACTTCTCCCATTGTACTTTTAGTGTCTCGTTTGCTAACGCCTCCTCCTCTTCTGTTGATCTCTTTGTGCGTGTACCTCAAGCGCTTGTCCTGGGACCACTTCTCTTTACTCTTTACAACACTCTCTCTAGCTCTTATCACATCTCTTGTGTTCAAACATCCCCTAATGACACATACATTTAACCTTTCAACCCCTGACCTTACAACTGCTGTACAGACCAAAGTCTACCAATGTCTTTCTGCTATATCATCCTGGGTGGCCCTTCGCTGACTCAAACATAACATGTAAAAGACAGAGCTCATCATATTTCCTCCCAAACCTGTCCCTACTACCCCCTTTTCCATTACTTTGGGCAGAACTATCATACATTCAGTAGCACAAGCACGTTGTCTAGGTGTCACATTTGACTCCTCCCCCTCACATTCTCCTCTCACATTCACAATGTAGCTAAAACCTTTCGATTCACCGATAACATTGCAAAGATACGCCCTTTCCTCAGTCCCTCTACTGCTAAAACTAATGCAGGCCCTCATTCTCTCCCGTCTCAACTACTGTATTAGAACCTTCAACTTCCTGCCTCTCACCTGTCTCCCCTACAATCTATCCTTTATGCTGCTGCTAGAATCACTTTGCTCTCTCCTAAATCTGTCTCCGCATCTCTCTTGCTGAAATCTCTCTCCTAGCTTACTATGAAATCCTGTATTAGGTACAAAATTCTCCTCCTGTCTTTTAAGGCTATACATTCCTCTGCCCCTCCTTACAACTAGCTCTAATTTCATGCTATACACCTGCCCGACACCTGCATTCTGTTTAAGCATGTCTTTCTACCCCTTTTGTATCTAAAGCCCTCTCCCACCTAAAACCTCTCACACTCACTGCCCCTCAATATCCGACGAGCATTCATTCTCTCCAAATTTATGACCCATCTTAAAACACATCTCAATAGTGAAGCATATGGGTATCTTCACTGTATTGATTGAAACTGAAAGACGGCCATTATATTAGGCACACAATCAGGATTTTCACAGATTTATAACGGGATCACCAATATATTGCCAGTTTAGGTAAGAATATAGAAATATACATTGTCACATGCTTTACATATAAAAAGAAAAAAAGGGGGTGTATGTACAGTAGTATTGCTGCTTTAAGTGTAATGTTCATTGTATCTTTTTTGTTCTATCAGGCACAAAGCAATATTGCATTACTATTGAATCAAAAACATATGCAAGAAAATCTGAGGTGTACAACAATGTCAACCGTGCACATTTTCTTTCTAAGGCCTCGGACATGGTCAAAAAGACCGTGCTGAGGCGTGCTGAGCCGCGCTGAGGGGAAACATTATCCGTATCAGCGCGGCTTTAGACGGCGCTTCCGCACGCTTCCGCAGGCGTGCGGAGGCGTGTGGAAATGCAGGAGACAGGCAAGTTTAAATTTTGCCGCTGAGGGAAGCGCAGGGCCGGTCACGTGACTGCCAGAAGCCAATGGCAGTCCGTGATGTCGGC
This sequence comes from Ascaphus truei, assembly GCF_040206685.1. Taxonomy (NCBI): domain Eukaryota; kingdom Metazoa; phylum Chordata; class Amphibia; order Anura; family Ascaphidae; genus Ascaphus; species Ascaphus truei. The sequence continues at coordinate 99,623,947 of NC_134484.1, forward strand.
GCCGTGACGTGGCGCCCCAGCCCCGCCTCCCGGCCCGCCTCCAGGTCCGCCTCCCGCCCAGCTCCCACCCAGCACACAAGCGCGCTCGCTGACGCTCATGCAGGGACATGAAAAATCTCCTGCTTGAGCAGCAGAGCATGAGCGTCAGCGCTGCCCAGCACCGCTCCCTGCACCATGTCCCAGGCCTAAGGCTGCGGCCCCGCTGCCGCTGAGCTCGCTCATGCTTGGAGAGCGGTGATGTCACCAGCTCACCAAGCATGAGCGATCGCTGTCCTGCAACATTTTTAGAGCAGGAGCGGGGGCGTGGCTACTACGGGAGGAGGGTGTCATTGGCTGTATAGGGGCTGTCTGTGTTTCTGTGTATATCTCTCTGTGTTTCTGTGATATCTCTCTCTCTCTCCCCCCATTGCTCTCTCTCTCCCCCCATTGCTCTGTCTCTCTCTCCCCCATTGCTCTCTCTTTCTCTCCCCCGCATCTCTTTCTCTCTATCTCTCCCCCCATTGCTCTCTCTCCCACCCTGCGCTCTCTCTCTCTCTCCCCCCCTGCGCTTTCTCTCCCGCCCCCCCGCTGCGCTCTCTCTTTCCGCCCCCCCTGCGCCCTCTCTCCCCTGCCCCCCCGTGCTCTCTCTGCCGCCCCCCCAGCGCTCTCTCTCCCCTGCCCCCCCCCCCACGCGTTCTCTCTCCTGGCCATCCCCCCTCTCTCCCCCTCTTGCTTTCTCTCCCCTCTCTCTTCTCCCCCTCTCTCTCCCTTCTCCCCCCCTCTCTCTCTCCCTTCCCCCCTCTCTCTCCCCCCTCTCTCTCTCCCTTCCCCCCCTCTCTCTCCTTTCTCCCCCCTCTCTCTCCCTTCTCCCCCCCCTCTCTCTCTCTTCTCCCCCTTTCTATTTCTCTTTCCCTTCTCCCCATCTCTCTCCCCCCTCTCTTCTCCCCCTCTCTCCCCCCTCTCTTGTCCCCCCTCTCTCTCCCTTCTCCCCCCCTCTCTCCCTTCTCCCCCCCTCTCTCTCCCTTCTCCCCCCCTCTCCCTTCTCCCCCTCTCTTCGCTCCCCCTCTCTCTCTCCCTTCTCTCCCCCCTATCTCTCCCTTCTCCCCCTCTCTCTCTCCCTTCTCCCCCACTCTCTCCCTTCTCCCCCACTCTCTATCCCTTCCCCCCCTCTCTCTCTCTCCCTTCTCCCCCTCTCTCTCCCTTCTCCCCTCCTCTCTCTCTTCCTTCTCCCCCCTCTCTCTCCCCCTTCTCCCCCTCTCTCTCTCCCTTCTCCCCCCTCTCTCTCCCTTCTCCCCCTCTCTCTCCCTTCTCCCCCCTCTCTCTCTCCCTTCTCCCCCCTCTCTCTCTTCTCTCTCCCCCTCTCTCTCCTCTCTCTCTCTCCCCGTCTCTCTCCCCCTCTCCCCCTCTCCCCCCTCTCCCCCCTCTCTCTCCCCCTTCTCCCCCTCTCTCTCTCCCTTCTCCCCCCTCTCTCTCCCTTCTCCCCCTCTCTCTCCCTCTCTCTTCTCCCCCTCTCTCTCCCCTTTCTCCCCCCTCTCTCTCCCTTTTCCCCCACCCCTCTCTCTCCCTTCTCCCCACCCTCTCTCTCCCTTCCCCCCCTCTCTCTCTCCCTTCCCCCCCTCTCTCTCTCTCCCTTCCCCCCTCTCTCTCTCCCTTCCCCCCCTCTCTCTCTCCCTTCCCCCCCTCTCTCTCTCCCTTCTCCCCCTCCCCCCTCTCTCCCTTCTCCCCCCTATCTCCCTTCTCCCCCTCTTCTCCCTTCCCCCCTCTCTCTATCCCTTCCCCCCTCTCTCTCTCCCTTGTCCCCCCTCTCTCCCTTCCCCCCTATCTCCCTTCTCCCCAACTCTCGCTCTTCCTTCTGCCCCCCCTCTCTCTCTCTCCCTTCTCCCCCCCTCTTTCTCTCCCTTCTGACCCCCTCTCTCTCCCTTCTCCCCCCTCTCTCTCTCCCTTCTACCCCCTCTCTCTTTCCCTCTCCCTTCTCCCCCTCTCTCTCTCCCTTCTCCCCCCACCACACCACTCTGTTTGCCCCCCTACACAGCAGCACTCAGTTTGCCCCCCCTCCCCAGAGTCCATTTGCCCCCCTTCCCCAGAGTCCGTTTGCCCCCCTCCCCAGAGTCCGTTTGCCCCCCACTCCCCAGAGTCCGTTTGCCCCCCCTCCCCAGAGTCTGTTTGCCCCCCGCCCCTCCCCAGAGTCTGTTTGCCCCCCCTCCCTAGAGTCTGTTTGCCCCCCGCCCCTCCCCAGAGTCTGTTTGCCCCCCCTCCCCAGAGTCCGTTTGTCCCCCCCCCTCCCCAGAGTCCGTTTGCCCCCCCCCCCTCCTTTCCACTTCTCTTTGCTGAATTCAGTGTTTGTGTTGTGTGTGCCTGTGACAGGACAGTAGAACACGCCCTCTCACTTCCCATTTGTCAGAGCAGGTCATGTGACCCTGCTCCGAGCAGGAAAGTGTAGCTCCAGGGTCTCCTCAAGCACAAAGCTTGGGAGAGCGTGTGTGCACGCGCATGAGCGTGCGCGCACAGCGTGAGAGGGGATTTGACCATCCACATTGAAGAAGGTAAGCGCGCCAAGCGCCAAGCGAGCTCAGTGCCAGCGGGGACTCGCCTAAATCCTCCTTCCTCTCTGACTTTCAATCCTGGCTTTCCTGTTTCTCTCCTCTGACTCTCCTGTCCTTTTACTGGGGGACTTCAACTGTTATATTGATGATCCCTCCGTCTCCTGGCGATCTCACCTTCGCTCTTTAACCTTTTCCTTTGGCCTCCACCAATGGACCAATTTCCAGTACTTAGAAGGATGGTCACAATTTAGACCCATGTCTTAAAACATTTCGAACCCAGGAAAAGTAGAATGAAACACCACCTTCTTTTACAAGTCTCCCAACATGCCACTTACTGTAAATTGGAAGTTCTTTGGAGCAGGTATTCAGTTTCCTAAAGTTTGTGTTTGGTTTCCTTACCCCTGTATTCCGTTGTCTTTTCTGCTCTGCATACATACAACTTGATGTGTGAACATTATAAGGCAGGGGTGCGCAAACTGGGGGACGGGGGTGAGATTTTCTGGGGGGGTTTAGCAGTTATAGAAGTCCCACTCTCTCCCCCAAGGCATTTAGATTAAATGCCAGGGGACCACGCGAGGCCTCTATAACACACTTGCCTTACCGCGACGCGCTGTCATGGTAACCCAGCATCACATGATGCCATGGGGTCATGTAACATCATGTTACCATGGCAACGTGACGTCACATAACCCCACACGTCATTTGATACCGGGGCCGAGGGGGGGGGGAGGAGGGCGCGAGCCGTAGAGGAGAGAAGGCAGGGGGGAGCACGGGGAAAGCTTGCGCACCCCTGATATAAGGAATGGCACAGATAGGAGGATTTAGGAGGAATTTAATGCATTTCAGTAACATAGCAACATGGTTACCCGGTGATTCACCTTCTGCCCACAGAGCTGCTGATCCAGACAGAGTCCTTTGTAGCTGTCCAAAATGTCCTAGTTTTGATTGCAGATGATTTATTAGAAATGGAATGGGCTGATCGGGAGTCTCTGTTATCAACATGGTCATTAATTCCTAAAGAGAACAAAAATAATGTATTTATTTGATGCTATTTCAATGGACAAAGGTATAGTTCAACTATAGTAGCAATTATAAATATATGAAGAAGATATTGCAATATGACATGTTAGTGAGCACCCTTCAAGGTCATTTAGGGCAGGGATGCGCAAACTGGGGGGAGGGGAGATTTGGCGGGGGCACTTGTGCTTGCAGAGGTCCTGCGCTCTTCCCCAAGCATTTAAATTAAATGCCGGGGGGATCGCGTGAGGCCTCTGCAACAATAAAACTTACCAGGATTCAGACGTTGTTACGTGTATCCATGGCAACGCGGCATCAAATGAGATCGCAGGGTCATTTGACATAACGTCACAGATGTCAAATGACACCGCGGGTCACGTGACCTGATGTCACGTGACCCTGGAGCGTCATTTGGCGCAGCTGCCAGGTAGGAGGGGGGGTGTGAGCTCCGGAGCAGGCAGACAGGGGGACACAGCAGGAACAGTTTGCGTTTCCCTGATTTAGGGGGAGATTAACTATACTCCAATAAGGGTTATTGGTGATCAATTCAGCATTAACGGCCATTCAAATCAATGGCAGTTAACACGAGATCTTGGCCTAAGTTTGTTATTTTTAGGATAAATGTAATTTTGGTTATTAAATCTTTCTGAAGTGCTTTAAAATTATATATATATATATATATATATATATATATATACATATATATATATATATATATATATATATATTCACCTTTTTAATTAATCATTCAATGCTCACTAATCAATTTATTTTCATTGTTTAATAATTTGACAGTTTATATGGGATACAGAAAAAAGAAAGGGACAATACAATATGACATAGGAGTGACTGGGGTGATATTACACAATGGATGTGTAAGAACAACTTGGTTCAAACTTACATATAGCCCTATACAGAAGGAAAGAGAGAATTCTCAATAAAAGGGGGGAGGGGGGACTTTCCCCTGCGGTGGAACCCAACAGCACTGGGGATATCTTATGTCCTTTCGCCACTACTGCCTCTATTGAAACTGTTAACCCCTCCTGGCAGACTGCATACAGAAAAGCTGCATCTATATTACAGTTCCCTCTCCCCTCCGACTCCAACAATGGGCTCCATATGGCTGCAAACTGGTTGCAGCATCCCCTTAATGTCAAGATTCCCTCCCGCAATACTCCCCGTAGACCTGAAGTGGAGTCAAGGTCAGGCCCAGACTTGGTAGATACTTGAATGTCCCATGAGACCAGTGGCCATCTTAGCTAAGGGTATATAAACCCCGCTCAGCCTGCTAGTTGTTGCCTGTCAACTTTTTGTTCCTAAGCAGCGGTCTGGATATTCTCTTGTCCCCGGATCTTTGTCTTTCCCTGGCTACCACTACCTTGCATCAAGCTTACAGACTTTACAGGTACCTTTTTGAGGTCTGAATGAGACGTTCAAGAGGGAGTTAATGAATAAAAATAATATTCTTCAGAAAGTAACAATTAAGGGGCAGAACCACCAGATATACGCCAATGAGCCGAGTTGGCCACAACCGCAAAAACAAATTGCAATGTACATATGATTTAGGGCACACAACCTGACCGGGGTCAGACACCAGCAAAACAATCATTTGTATGTATTCTCCATTATGGCTGTACATATCGAGCCAAACCAACGTCATTCCAATCTTCTTCATCTAAGGTTTCACCCAGTTCCTCTTCCCATTTACTCATGTATGTATTTGCAGTTTTGGTAATATACTGTGCTCAGTAACTGTTTGTATACTGCGGAGTTTAGGCCCTTTTCTAGATAACAGGAATCAAAGAATAGCTTAAAGTAAGTGGTGGTGAACGGTTTGTGTGCGGTGTGGACCTGCATGATAAAATGCTTAACTTGTAAATATAGTATCTAAAGGTTTCGGATTGAGGTACATTTTTCTGTTCCTGCAAATCCGTGAATTGTTTAATGGTGGGACCAGAAATCGGGTCTTGGACCCTGGTGATATCAGTTATGGCACCAACAGGGAGAGCAACTTAAGACACTTAAGCCCTGGAGGGAAATACACTCAAACCAGCCTAAATCAGCTGCAACAGTTCCATCAAGACTGCTGATGAGTCTCTGCAGACCCTCAGCAGCTTCCACAGCCACCCAGTTACTGATACAGTGCACCAGGACTGCTTGCAGCTCCTCACAATACCATTACATCAAACCGGGATCCACCATATGCCCAAGTATTTAAAACTATTAACAGGAGTTAGAGTGGTATCAGCGTTGGTTCTCATCTGGAGCTCAGTCATTGGAAGCTTTAAAAATGTAGCCTTGATTCCAAATACCATTGTTACAGTCTTGTCAGTGTTTAAAAAGAGTTTGTTTTGGGAAATCCAATTTTCATGTCTCAAAAAATCAGATTGATGTATGTGTTCAAGGTTGGAGAGGCTAGGACTGTGTGCATATAAGATTGTGTCATCTGCATACATGTGTATTGAAGCTCCCTTAAAAGCTGTAGGAAGATCATTGTTGAACACTGATAAGATTAGGGGCACTAGAACAGAGCCTTGCGGGACACTACAGGTGTCCAAGGGGTTGGAGTTAGAGCCTGAGATAGACACATGTTGGGATCTACCTGGTAGGTAAGAATGAAATCAGTTTACAGCATGCTTCCCTAATCCAGAGCACTGGAGTTTGCTAAGCAAGATAACATGATCAACAGTATCAAAAGCCTTAGCAAAATCTATGAATATTGCACCAGTGAGTTATCCCAGTTCCATTCCACACTGTTACATAGTTACATAGTAGATGAGGTTGAAGAAAGACGTACGTCCATCAAGTTCAACCTATGCTAAATTTAGACAACAGATACTCTATCCTATATCTATACTTACTTATTGATCCAGAGGAAGGCAAACAAAAAAACCCCATTAAGGGGGAAAATAAATTCCTTCCTGACTCTAAGAATTGGCAATCGGATTAATCCCTGGATCAACATCCTTCCCATGTATACTTATTTGGTATATCCTTGTATACCTTTCCTTTCCAAAAAGATGTCCAACTTTTTTTGAACAAATCTATTGTATCTGCCATCACAGTCTCCATGGGTAATGAATTCCACATTTTAACTGCCCTTACTGTAAAGAACACTTTTCTTTGTTGCTGGTGAAATCTCCATTCCTCCAAACTTAAGGGATGGCCCGGAGCCCTTTGTACTGCCCGTGGGATGAATAGTTCTTTTGAAAGCTCCTTGTATTGTCCCCGAATATATTTGTATATAGTTATCATATCCACTCTTAGACGCCTCTTTTCTAATGTAAATACATCTAATTTAGCTAGCCTCTCCTCATAAGTTAGATTGTCCATCCCCTTTATTAATTTGGTGGCTCTTCTCTGCACTCTCTCTAGTTCCATAATGTCTTTTCTTAGGATTGGTGCCCAAAATAGTATTCCATATTCAAGGTGTGGTCTTACAAATGCTTTGTAAAGGGGCATAATTATGTTTACTTCCCTTCCATCCATTGCCCGTTTAATGCAAGATAACACCCTGTTTGCCTTTGGAGCTACTGCATGACTTTGGGCACTATTGCTGAGCCTGCTGTCTACAAGCACTCCTAAATCCTTCTCCATCAAGGATTCCCCCAATTTATCCCCATTTAATTTGTAAGTCGCCTTTTTACTCTTGCATCCCAAATGCATAACCTTACATTTATCTGTATTAAACCTCATCTGCCATTTACCTGCCCACGTTTCCAGTCTCTCCAAGTCCTTCTGAAGAGAAAAGATTGGAAAACACTGGATTTCATTGCAAACTTTTAGCAGGGTACAGTAGTTACCGTGGAGTGTTTGCCAGATTGGAATTGGCTAAGGAAATTTGTCTTGGTATAGTAATCGCTTAATTGGGAGTGAACACATTTTCCCATGACTTTGGATAGTATTGGGAGAAGAGAGATTGGCCTGTAGTTCGACACAGTGTTTTTGTCCCACTTTTGAAGATTGGGAGAACTCTAGCAGTTTTCCAGGTCTTGGGGATATGGCCTGCAGACAGAATAGAGTTGACTATGGAAGCAATTGGTTTGGCGATGGCTGGTGCACCAAGTCTTAGGAACTTAGATTGCAGTAAGTCAGGTCCACATTGGCTGCTTAATTTTAATTTGAGGAGCGCTTGTGTCATCTCCTCTTCAGATACTGGGACAAATTGAAAATTGTGTGCAGTGTTGGGAGAGGGTGGGGCTAGAGGGGTACTCTCAGAATGAGGTTCACGTTTGAGGTTTGGGTTGCGTTTTGCTAATAAGTTAGAAGCACACCCAGCTGATACATGCTGATATATCTCTGTAATAAGATAGTAAATATCAAAGCATCCAAAATATTTTGTATGTTAAATCTGATATATTATCAATTGTGTATGTACATGCAGTGAGATTCATTTAACCATTTTCATCGAGGAAACCGCAGCTGAAAGTCATCCTGACAACGGCCAGATCGCGGCTTCCCCAAGGCCAGACTAATTGCCCATTAGGCTTAACACAGCGGGGGTCCCTGCTTCTGAATGGGACTCCCGCTGCATTAATCCCACTGAGCCACCATCAGTCTGGAAAAGCTGCGCAGAGAGAACAGAAGGAATAGGTCCCTCTCAATAGACAGCTCTAACAGGCGATCGTGCTGTTTTATTATTTTAATTTACTATATATAGTATTGAAGCAGGGGTTGTCCGGAGATGAATCGCATTATTTTCAGGTCCAGGGACCCCGTGCTTCCTAAGTTACAGATGTAACAAAGAGTATTAAGTGCAAACTGGGTAGAGATGAGTGATGTGAATGTGAACAAACCCATGAATATATATCAAAATCAGGGTTAAAATACCCACAATGACAATAGACAAGGAGAGTGGGGGGAGGGTAATAAGGGGGGCAACGTTTCAGGGAAAGAATCCGTCCTCAGGTCCGTTCCCTCATAAGGACCATAAGGTACTTTCCTTGACCCTGTCACCCCGACAACCAGAGCATCACCCCATTATCAAATCACAAGTATAATTAATACAGAATGAAAGCTCAAAAGGGCACAGTCCAGAGTACACAGGAGTATACAAGTAGTATGGTTGAAGAATCAAACCGTCAGGTTTACTGCAAACAAGTCTCTCTCTCTCCCTCTCCTGTCCAATGCAGGGGTTTCCCCCGAAACGTTGCCCCCCTTATTACCGTCCCCCCCATCACTTTTGTATACCCCCCCCCACTCTCCTTGTCTATTGTCTACCCCAGTCCCTGTCCCTGTTTTCCTTTACCCTTACCACCTTGTTTGTAGGGTCCATTATTTACCCACTTGTGCCATCATCACTCAAAGTTTAGTTATATTATCTTGTGCTTGCATTAAATTATTTACGTTTTTGGCATTTACCCAGTTTTGATAATTTTTTCCCTTAGTCAGTGAGTGCTGGAACTCTAGTTAATTTTTGACTAAAGGCTGTTCTGGTTAACACAGGAAAATAACGTTATGTTATTTAGGACATAGCTACAGCTACTGCCTAACAAACCTACTGTTGGAAGGGTGCAGGTCAGGGAGAGATAAAGAGAGGAGAGGGATAGAGGGAAGGGGGACGCAGAGATGAAGGGAGAGTACCCAGTGACTTAAATACCTCTCCAAACACTCCTATATACATAACACATGGAGAGATGCATGTGAACAAACCTGAAGTTACTGTCCCTTGGATATGCTAATTGAAATAGTTATATTTTGCACATTCAAATTAACTTACATTGCAGGTAGCTCAGGTGTATTACTTTTTGTGCACAGGTATCTCTCCATGATCTAGGATTACTTGACGCAGCCAACTCGCCGCCTCGATCAGTCGTCTAGGGTAGCTCGCTACCGGCCATCTCGCCACAAGGGTAACCCCCTAACCTTGCCCCTTTCCCCAAAATCCCCTAACGTTAAGTCCTTACCCTAACCCATTAACCCCTTCCCTTAAAACCCTAACTTTAACCCCTAATGCCAACGCTAATCTTCACCCTAAAACCTTAACCCTTTACCCTAAAACTCCTAACCTTAACGCTTTACCCTAAAACCCCTCACCTTGGCCCCCTACCCTAAATCCCAAGCCATAACCTTAACCCTTTATGTTAAAAGCTAAACCTTAACCCCCTTGACTCTTTCACTCTCGCCTCTCCTCCAAAAGATCTATTTCAGTTGTCTGGATGGGAGTAAATCTACCTTTAGGTAAGAGGTCCAGATATACAAGTCACTAAGTACTCTAGTAAGCTAACTTAATGTGATGTTAAGTCTATGCTAATGAGCTATATGCCCATAGTTTTTGCTTAGAACTACCTTTGTGGATATGAGTTAAACTCTGCCAAAATAATATCTGCTACTGTTTTGGGTAACGTCATGTTATTTTCCCTGATTTCCTGGGCTTAGTGTATCTGGTATATACTGGACACCTAACAAGCTCCTATTGAACCCCCAAAATAACCACAACATATATATAAGCATATGAATGTCACAGAGGAGTGCTACTGAGCATGGCAATATATATTTAAAATCAGAGACAGAACATAAAACACAGACAAAGCTCAGTTTTAGCACATCCAGTGAAAATCATACACAGTACAGTGCCTAAATATGTCAAACTAAAAGACCATTTTACTTAATAGATATTTATACATATATATTTAGGCACTGTACCGTGTATGATTTTCACTGGATGTGCTAAAACTGAGCTTTGTCTGTGTTTTATGTGCTGTCTCTGGTTTTAAATCTTAGTGTATCTGGGCCTGTAAATGGTAGTTAGCACTACATAAGGGGTCTATGCATCAAAGCAAATGTAGTGCTATTCTTGGGCAAAAAATACTGCCCAGATGCATTACAGAAAAAAGTCCTATTGAAAACAAGCATTTTTTGTCTGATACATCTAATGCAATCGTTTTTGACCAAGTATTGCACCAGTTTTGCCTTGATACATGGAGCCTATAACATTAGGCTCGTTAAGTTTATTCCCATTAGCCTATAATGATTGTAGTGCAGCTGGCTGTCATGTTTTAACTGCTCTCTACATCTGTCACTGACCTTAATCGTCTAGTTTCTAGTTTGATGCTAGTTTTCAGGCTGCCTGCACATAATACTTTTCCATCGCGAATCTGGCATCCTTATATTTTGCCATCCAGATTTAGAGCTTCTCATGGGTGTGTACTCTTATTGTCCCCTTTCTGGTTATTTATTTGATTATGTTAGCAGTGCATAGAGGGCGTCTCTCCTTCTCCGACACAAACCGCAAACTAACTTGTTTGTCTGTGTCAGCCGTTGGACCATCCAATAAGGAGTCCATCTATGCAAGGATCTTTTTTCCACGTTTACAATTCTCTGGAAGAACAACATTAGCTGTCCATCAATAACTGACAATTTCATCCATGACTCACAATTGGTTATTCAAATCATTTAAAAAAGGAAAACCTTGACATTGCTGAAGCTTATTCAAGGAATCGCAAATATTTTTCTCCTCACTGTTTTTACATTTCATTTTCTAATCTACAATAAAACAGATGCATGCTACATACATGCAATACATGCAAATAGCTACAGTAATACGTGATCCACCTACTGCGCAGCACTGATATAAGCACTCAACAAATCTCCTGTGATAACATTATGTTCATTTATATTTGGTTCTAACAAATCAGCTGTTCACAAATTCTATGAGCCAAAGTAAAATGTTCAAATGTTAATTAAATAGCTAAAGTGTTTTGTAACAAATATTTATGGATAAGGATTTATTGTCTACTAAAAATGTCATATCTAGAAGATGAAAACATGCAAAAATACAAGTAGAAAGGGAAGCAAAAATGTAATCACTGCTAAATCAAGAACAAACACATTTCCACTTCATGGTTAGTTTCTAGAGGTGGGCGAATCTGCTCAATTCCGGTTACCGGATTTTCTCAAATTTTCAAACCAAAATCCGTTTCTCAGTATAAAATCCGCAAATCCACGTGGATTCATCACAAGCTGCCATTGGATAGAAGAACAAGAGAAAATAGTGCACTGCCCGGGAGTCAGGTGGTGAAAAATAAAATCCTATTTATTCAGTACAATAGAACAAAAAACATCACCCCAGAAGGGGAACAGGGTCCTCCTACGCATTTCGGACAGTAAAGTCCTTTATCAAGGAGTATGAGGTATGGGGCGAGAGGGATCTCTTATATATACCTACAACAGCCTCAATCAATTACTGATGATTTTCGCACCACACTATTGCGCATGCGCGAAAATCAACAGTAATTGATTGAGGCTGTTGTAAGTATATATAAGACATCCCTCTCGCCCCATACCCCATACCCCATACTCCTTAATAAAGGACTTTACTGTCCGAAACTCGTAGGAGGACCCTGTTCCCCTTCTGGGGTGATGTTTTTTGTTCTATTGTACTGAATAAATAGGATTTTATTTTTCACCACCTGACTCCCGGGCAGTGCGCTGTTTTCTCTTGTTCTTCTACTTTGAATTTCTGGATCGACGGCTGGCACGCCATATTGGACTCTCAGACTATAGGAGTGGGTAAGATCACAAAGTTTGCACTCTAATTGCGTTATTTGATCATTATGGATGAGTACCTGTACCTTTATTCCTCCAATGAGGCGACTCTGAGGTGATATATGCATTCTTATTGTCCCTCCAGGAGAAGTGATTCTGGTATTTATTGGTGACTCACAGGTCATTTTTAGTATACCCACTCCGTTATATAGTTGCATATAAGAGTTCTGTCAAGATTTATGGACCGATAAGCTTTCCCTGACGTTGGAGCACCTATCTCCCCCATACCCAGCCATTGGATAGAACCCATGGACGGATGAACAGAATCCAATCCGCGGATTTAGCAATACGTTGGTGGATTCTTAATGCTGCGCTTATAGTGCCGGCGACAGTGACATGTCGTCATGTCAAAACAGATGCATTGAATCCGTTGCATGTGCTTATAGTAGGCGCGACGGAGACGGCGCGACCTAAATCTCTGAAGTCAGTAGAATTTGATTTTTACAGCAACGGTCTCAACATGTGACAGGCTATAAACCATCAGATAGCTTCTGATGCAGGGGGGGGATGTGTGTGTCATTGTGTGTGTGTGTGTGTGTGTGTGTGTGTGTGTGTGTGTGTGTGTGTGTGTGTGTGTGTGTGTGTGTGTGTGTGTGTGTGTGTGTGTGTGTGTGTGTGTGTGTGTGTGTGTGTGTGTGTGATTGTGTGTGTGATTGTGTGTGTGTGTGTGTGTGTGTATCTGTCAAGTGAAACACACTATATTAACAACTTTAAAATAGTAAATTCTCCCGTAATTTAAAGTAAAAGTAAAGTAAATTCAACATACAAACAGAAATTGCAACTCCTCTCTGTTTCAGCCTCCCCCCTTGCTCTTGTCTCCGCCCCTCTGCCTTCCGTCACTCCCCTTGCAGCAAGAGACGTCTCCAAAACTCAAATTACAACTTTTGTAAGAGACGTCATCCGTTGCCGTAGCCGGCACTATAAGCGCAGCCTAAGAATGGATTGCTGAATCCGCGGATTGGATACAATCGGATTGGATTCTATAAATCCATCGACGGGTTGCGAATCCGCTCAGTGTATTGTTAATAATAATAAAAAAGCCACAAAACGTTAATCACCCTTTTTAAGATTGATCCGCAGAAATCCACCGACCAACGTAACCGGCCGATCCGCTGCGGTTCCAAATCCACCCAAAAAATGCACCCATTTCTATTAGTTTCCTGTGTCTGAAGACTTGAATACATTTAGAAAAAATGCAAGGAGCATGAGGAATGCTCCTAACAAAGAATTCACTTGTTGCACACCACCAAATGAAGCAAAAGGTAACGTTTTCTAGGTATACTTAAAACATATACAGTATCACTGTATAAACTATACAACAGTAATTAAACAATGAAGGGTGGAATGGTATAGTTTGCAAAATCAATAAGTAGTCAGGCTCAGAAAGTAATAATAAAGCTAAATCACATGTAAAGCAAAGAACTGAAGCCTTGATAGTATATAGCAAAACCACACTGGGGAATGATAGCCTGTGGATAAGTGTATGCATGTGTGTCAGGCGGAGGGAAGTATATGTCACAAACATCACCGTGGGATATAGAAATTCAAATAAACCTATAGTGACACTAACTATTTATAGTATAAACAGAGAGTTTGTCACAGCCACTAGTAATGATACATGTGGTATACACAGTAACAGCCAGCATACAATGTAGCAACAATGCAGGGCTCCATGCTAAAGAGAAAAGCCAGCTGTAATAGCTGAGACACAGAGAGAGTAACACATGAGGAAGGGAGCTCCTAAGCAATAGGCTTGTTATAATGGACCAATTGCTGATTTTGCAGTAGGGTCTCTGGTTGGGTGCTTGATACAGCTGTATGGATTAGCAAGAGGGTTATCTAAGTGAGGATAGAGCTCAGTGTAGCCTCTCTGGCAGTATTCATCTGATCAGCCTGACACCTCATTTGTTACTCTCTCTGTGCCTCAGCTATTACAGCTGGCTTTTCTCTTTAGCACGGAGCCCTGCATTATTGCTACATGGTATACTGGCTGTTACTGTGTGTACTACATGTATCATTACTAGTGGCTGTGGCACTCTGTTTATACTATAATCAGGGCTGCCAACAGGGTGGGTCTGTCGGTGTTAGTGGAAGATACAGGCAGCTCCGTTACAGAGATCGCAATGGGAAGAGGCTCCCTGTGCTGCCTGGAGGAGGAGAGCAGGAGGAGGTGAGGGGGGAGAGAGGCCCTACAGGAGTTGGTGAGGGGGAGAGGGACCCTACAGGAGTTGGTGAGGGGGGAAGAGAGGCCCTACAGGAGTTGGTGAGGGGGGAGAGAGGCCTTACAGGAGTTGGTGAAGGGGGAGAGCGGCCCTACAGGAGTTGGTGAGGGGGAGAGGGACCCTACAGGAGTTGGTGAGGGGGGAGAGGGGCCTTACAGGAGTTGGTGAAGGGGGGAGAGGGGCCCTACAGGAGTTGTGAGGGGGGAGGAAGGGACCCTACAGGAGTTGGTGAAGGGGATAGGGACCCTACAGAAGTTGGTGAAGGGGGAGAGGGACCCTACATGAGGAGGTGAGGGGGGAAATGGGAAATTAAGCGTACAAAGCAAAGGGACTAGGAGAAGAGAAGGGAGTTGGGTGGGGAAAGAGGGAAGGCGACAGGAGGGGGCGAGGACACATTTATTAGTATTATTATTATTATGGAGTAGGGAACTGGCTCTTATTATTACAAATGACCCGTAGTATTTATATCAACATTACTAATATTACTATGTAACTATGTATTAGTACCTGATTAATACAAGTATATTAAATATATAATATTATTGCTAATTGTAGTATTATCCATGACTATTATTAGTGTTAGTATTATTAGTGCTAGTATTATTACCTACATTCACGTAGATTAGGGCTGTCTAGTTCACTGTATTTTGCCAGCCCTGATAATCTTAATACACTGGGGGGAGGGGGGTGTATACACGTCCACGGACAGAGGAACTCGTACAAATAAAGCTTTTATTTCATTAGTATTTTTATATGTATTTGGGGTCTTGGTGATATTTTTATATGTATTTGGGGGCTTTGGGGTATTTTTTATATGTATTGGGGAGGGTTGTTTTTTTATATGTATAGTTTTATATATTTTTATGGATTGGGCTCTTTTGTTGATGTATTGGGGTCTTTTGTAGATGTATTGGGGTCCTTTTTTAGATGCATTTGGGGAATTTTTTCTGGATGCATTGTTTATTTTTTTTAGATGTATTGTTTTTTTTAAAATATGTATTGTGTGTGTATATATGTATGTGTGTATGGGGCGTTATATGTAATTTTTCTTATACTGTTGCGGCCCCTTTTATCCTCCTACATCCCCGAAAAAATTCGGGGATGTTTTCCGTTTGTCACGGACTTTGCCGCGCGTCAGCCGCATTCACCAGACAGCGCTAATGGCGCTAAACATTGATAGCGCCCGCGGCGCCAAAAACGGCCGAAAACATGCCGCATCTGCCCGCGATTAAAAAAATCGCGGGGAAACGGTTGCAGGAGGTTAAAGGCGGCCACACTGTATGTGGGTTGTTTTTTTGTATGCATTTGGGGGGTGGGGGAGGTTGTATATATTTGGGGGGTGGGGATTTTTTTGTATGTATTTGGGGGGTGGGGGAGGTTGTATATATTTGGGGGGTGGGGATTTTTTTGTATCTATTTGGGGGTGGGAAGTTTTTTGCATTGGGGGTGGGAAGTTTTTTGGTATATATCTTGTGGGGAATTGTGTGAGGGGGAGGGAATGAGTGAGTGTGGGGTAATTGACTTGACAGAGGGAGAGGATAGAGGGTGAGTGAGGAAAAGAGGTGAGTAAGAGTGAGACGCAGGGGAGAGAAATACATGCGAGGCGGGAGAGTGAGAAGGGGTGAGACGAAAGGGAGGGAAATACATAGGAAGAGGGGGGGAAGAGAGGGGGATCATGAGGTGTGAAATGGGGGGGCGGCGGGCAATACTGCCGACACGGGGGTGGGCCCTGCTCAAAATTTGTGTCCTGGGCCCCACGATTTCTGTTGGTGGCCCTGGCAGTCAGGCTGCGCTATTGGCAATCCCATGAGAATCAGACAAGTGCAATCCCTTTCCCACAAACTTCAGGTCCCGTTCCTCTAACAGGCACTATCTTAAAGGG
This sequence comes from Ascaphus truei, assembly GCF_040206685.1. Lineage (NCBI taxonomy): Eukaryota > Metazoa > Chordata > Amphibia > Anura > Ascaphidae > Ascaphus > Ascaphus truei. Next base: position 99,640,137 of record NC_134484.1, read on the forward strand.
CACGTTACTAACTGAAAACAATATAAGGTAACAGTACACCTCTTAACACACATGACAATACACACACAAACCTATTTACAGGACTCACAGTAAGAACCCCAGTCAGAACACTGAAAAGGCGGGCTTTATATACCCTTTGCAGGGGGAGTAAACAGTGAGCCCACCCAGTTAACCTTAGCTAGTAGTCCCCAAAGAAGGGGCTACATTTATAATTCGGATATGTCGCCTCACTTTTGACTTCAACAATATAAATGCCTAGCTCTTCCTTTCTGTTTCTTCCCCTGTTTATTTAGTCACATTATATATTTTTATATTTATTACAGAACAATGATAAAGCTTTTTTTCTTAATTAGTATTACTATTCTCTTGATGAAACTCAGCTCTTGTTCAATTCTAAATGATAACTTGGATATGAGAAGTAACATGTTTTTCAGAATGAATCATGATTTTAATCCTGAAGAATATAACATTAATTAGAGATGTGTTCACAAGAAGAAATTAAAAGCATTCATTAAAAATGACAAAACCCCTCTGAATAAACATAAGTTAAGTATTTATTTAGTATCTTATATAACAGAAGAGTCAAATATATGTAATTAAAAAAAAAAACAGGAAAATAGTCCTTTCAAAGGAAACTAATTGTATATGTCAAAAAATGTATTATATATATTGTATTAGATATTCCAAATGTTAAAGAAATAAAGTACTACCCAACCTATATTGCATAGTATATAAAAATTGAAAATCCTAAAACCTAATATAACTTTGCAAACTAATTCAACCTTGGATCAGCCAATGGGTTGCATTTGATGGTACTTACTTTTTTAATTTACAGCCTCAGAGTACCACTACTATGCCCAAATAATGCCATTTTCTATTTAAAGAAAAATGGATTTATTTAAGGAAGCCTCTCACCGTTTCTGCTATTTTTTTTAGCATACATATTATATAAATCTTTCTAAAATGTGGTCGCTATAGCGTTTCCTTAATATTCTATTTTTATTATTATTATTATTATTATTATCATCACAATTTATAATGTGCCAACATATTCCTAGTATAAGTAAATAGCAATGGTTGGAGCCTGACTTTCAAAAATTCTCCAATCGAGGTTTTCAATTGCCAATTACTATTAAAATGATGTTGAATACACAAATAGATTTTTTTTAAAGTAGTTACGTTTGCACCTTTGCTGCATCACTCATTTGATGAAGGGGCACAGAGTATAGGCATGAAAAGTTATGATCCTTTTTGTCACTGTATGATTGTAAATCGCTCAATAAGACATAAAAATATGATTGCTTTTTGAACATGTTGAACAATGCATATATTATTGTCCTGGCTTTCTAATCCAAGTCTTGCTATAACTTGAGTACTGTATATCCTGTTTCATGTGTTTCTGTATTTGATGGAATGTGGGGTTTTCACTTGTACTGTCTATGCTACACATACATCAGAACTAGTAGACTCTCTTTTTTTGCCACCACATCCTTTATGAAGTTGTATACAACTACAAAAAAAGTTTGATATATAAGAGAAATAAATACACCATTGTTTTTTTTAATGATGATTACGTAAACAGCAGTGGGGTTGAATTACAGTATTTATAAACTCCCTAACAGGGTGTTATTTTGTGCCTCAACCTAAAAACTGGTTGGAGCATGGATGGCGATAATTTTCCTGCGGGAGACTAAATGGTCCTTTAACCCTTTGAGTGGCACGGCCCTTCCGGCACTCGCGATCACGTGATGATGGAATGAAAGGGGATTAATCATCCACCTTCATTGCACATCTTGTCAGGACGCAAACATCCATTAGAGAACGGGACGCTGATTGAGCCACCTGTGCTGAAGCAGGGATAGCCTGAAAATCTAACCAGGTGGTGGCCCTTAAGGACTGGAGTTGCCCACCCCTGACGTAGTAGCTACCTCATGGGGCACTGAAAGGGTTAAATAACATGTGGAGTATGCTAATAGATCAGGCTACCACTACTTACCTAGTTACATTTGCCGAGACCAAGGCCCATATTTACGAATTCCATAAGATGCTTTCTGGCGCTGGAAGACAATTTATAGCCAATTCAAGAGGGCCAAAGTATTAATTTTGGTATCTCTTATGGCATGTGTCATGATAATGTCATGAGATATTATGTATTTTAATACCTCTGGTGCTTCAGGGGTTAGTGCGGGTACAGTTTGATTTAAAAAAATACAAAGAAATGTTTATGGCCTGCTTGCCCCTTGGCCAGGCCTGGTTGTAGGATCTAGAGATGTAAGTAAATTTTGGTTCTCCCAACACTAACATAAACAGGACCCTGGATACATGATTAAATATTATTATATTATACTCAACTGCAATAACTTGCCATTGTTTTTGTACTGTATGTATTTCTATTATTACTTAATGAAGAGAATAAGCATGCATCAGCTTATAGCAGCAACTGCTTCTCTTTACTAAAACATCAGAGGCTACCCAGACAATAATGCCCGCAATAACTGAGAAGCCAACAATTCTAAACAAAAGATTGGTATATTACAGTACAATTACACTGAGAACATACAATATTTGCTTACACTGGAATAGTTATTGAGATTCACAAGTTACTTGGCTTTGCACAGTAATGAACCCACCAAAAATGGATTACTAGGATTTACCAGAGGTGACAGGTACTTTAATTATTATTATTATTATCAATGTTACAGTATGTCCTTTATTTTTAAGATAATTAAACAAGTAGCTGTGTTATGCGGAGCTTCAGTTGATTATCTGTAAAGCTTAAGTAATTAGTATATCAATTTGAAAAAAATATTATAATTTTGATAAAGGTAAACAAACATTCCCATAGAAAAAGCTTAATACGGATCTCTGAAAAGCTTGCGACTGGAGTAGTAGAAGAGAATATTGTTAATTCAAATTCGATTTCCTCATGACAAAAGCGACATTGCTGTACAGTATTTTGTAGCCACAATACTCTGGGAAGCGAGGCAAGATATTCAATTCAGTTTTTCAATGTTTCATGATCCCTTCAATTTTGACTTTTTTATTGTATGGATTGCCATATAATACACCGCAGACAACTGCATAACTTGTCTATTGATGGCTAAAAATATATTTGTAACTTTTCCAGAATTCAAAATGCTCACACCAATTTGTCCAAAGTGAAGAAAGCTACTTTTGTCCAAGATGCAGGAGAATATGAAAGGACACTGGTAAATATTCTGGAACTATCATCAGCATGCAGGCACATATTATTCTCATAGTTATTCTGTAATAGCAAACGCCTCTTTAACATCTAAAGTGGTGTCTTAATTAAAGACAAAACACCAAAAACTAAAAAAAATTTGGTTGAGAAAATTACAAAGCACCAAATGTTCTAGATTGTTAAAATTGCAATCTGAAACTTGGGGAACGCTTCCATAAATTGATTTAACCTTTGATTTCCTAATCATGCGACACCTTCCCTAGCCATGTGTTATGTTAGCTCCCAGTGAATAGTACAGGTTTTTTTTTTGCCTGCATATTTTTGCCTGTTTTATACCATACATTTTATCCACACAAATTTTATAGGTTAAACCTATAGTGTGGGTACATATAAAATACCTATAAATCAATACTAACAAGGTTACTTTAAATAGAAATGCACAATGTGTAAAAGCTACTCTAATGTTCAATATAGTTGTATGTAACCTCACATACAGTCAATATTGTCTATGGAAGGGAAAAAAAGAAAAATAGCGCTAAACACTAACCTAATAATCTTAGATTAACTCCTCAGGGAGTTTTTAGATTATGTACCACTCCCTGGGTGCTTTTACATTACCATGGGTATACCGCCTGTATGCTAATTAGTTAAGTGTCCATTCCATTGAACACTTCCTTTATACATATCTAACACAGTATATCGACGTGTTGTTATTTCCCTTTTGTGTTTGGGAACCGCAAGAATGCCACAATTATTTCTCAGCTGTCATATGGGTTACTAGTGCAAGCACAGAATACCCACTTACGTTCTCAGCTTGAACACTGTATTAGGTACTCCACGTTACCACTTTATTAACCAACAGGATAATTCGTACCCTTACCGTAAGTACAGTCATTTTAGTGATTCACTACCAGCTTACACCTTGACTTACCAGTTTATTTCACTTCCAGGGTTGGGTAGTTATACGTGTAACCACCTATTCACAGGAACTCAAAGATCTTTATTAGGGACTTTGCTATGCCCAGACTAGCTCTTGGCATTTTATCCATGGTGTAATCCATGCCTCCTAGGTAGTTGGTTTAACTGAGTCATAAGCCTAGGCACAGTGTGCGATATTGACACACTGTCAGAGGGATTTATTTCCCCAACCGGAGTTACTCCACTCCTATTGGTTCCATACAGGCACAATTGTACTGTTTATTTTAAAGCCCATTATTTTATCAGTTGTTCCAAATAAAGATTATTTTAATACGTTCATATATCACCCTTGTTCCGTGATTGAGTGCTTACATATTGGGGTTCTTTTTCTCTCTAGTTACTACTGTGCGTAGGTTTACTGGCTATGCACTTCTTTAACCAGAGAACAGAGGGTAGAGGGGTGCTCCACTAAGACAAAACTTCATCCATGAAACATAAATCTTCAAGGACCCCAATGTGGCAGAGTGGGTTACTATAAAGAATGGCCTGTGAGTCACTCATAACCAAATGTGATACCGCATCAAAATAGCTAGCAGAGTCCAAGTTAGAGTACTTAACTATAATGGTCAAACATAAAGATATGAAATCCTTACCCACTTTTGCAGTCTTTAGGGGTCCACTGTGGCGTGCCAGCCATGGAGATGAGAATCCATATACAAATAGAACAAAAGCAAACAGCGCACTGCCAGGGAGTCAGGTGGTGAAAAAGTAAAATACTCATTTATTTCAGAACATATCTGATAAAAACATCACCCCAGGGGGGGTAACAAACAGCCCCCTACACGTTTCGGACAGGTAGGTCCTTGATAAATGGGTATTTTACTTTTTCACCACCTGACTCCCTGGCAGTGCACTGTTTGCTTTTGTTCCACTTCTTTAACCAGGCTGTAAAGAGTGACTCACTGTGAGTGCTCATTTGCATGTCATTACCCAGAATCCCTGGCTGCAGTGGAAGCATTCCTTGCTGTGATAATGAGGAAAGGCAGGGTTGCAGACCTGTGCAAATGTACACACACGTGGTATTTTTATTTGCTGTATACTGTACGGTGGACGATTTTTATCACTTTTTACGCACCATAACTTTTTTAATGTCTGGTTTTACCCAGCTTCACATTGCATAGACAGCAACCAACCTCACACTGATGATGTCTGTGAATCGGTTTACTGGCTATGCATCTTAACCCAGGCTGTGCTGAAAAGCTGTGTAATACGGCAGGCATAAACTTATAGGGGTCCCATGTTATAATGGAGAATATGTAATCTCACTGAGTGCTATTTGCATGTCATTACCCAGAATTCCTGTCTGCAGTAGAAGCATTATTTGTTAAGCAATAAATGGGAAAGATAGGGTCTGCAGACCTGTCTGAGACGTGCAAATGTACTCGCAAATGGTATTTCTATTTACTCTGCAATATACAAGAAAGATATATAATATATCAGGCACTATATAATCAGACACATGAAAAGTGTTTTCATAAAGAGTTCATATTATCGCACTAACAAAAAACGCCTTAAAAACGCCTTCACATGTCAGGTCTTAGGCTTTCAAAGATAAGATAACATTCAGTAATAAAAAGGTGTACAGGCTACAAAAACACTTTTTCTTTTGCACACACAAAATAGAAGATCTGTGCATCACAAAATATGTTACTGATAATTTGTGACTAAAATCCATGTTTATATGGAATGTGCTTCAAGAACTTCTTTGCTCTGTTCACTGTTTACACAAGAGTTATACATTCTTTTATGAAAACAGACAGAGACCTTGCATGTTGTAATACAGTTTTCAAAGCGTCAGGGGAGTTCGTCTCGAAGTCATAAAATAGAAAAACATATCATTGTGCAAAAATGTTTGAACAGTGAAAAAGGTGAAAATTCTATAGTCTATAAGTCTATAGACTATATGGTCTCTCTTTTTTCTCATTTGGAGGTTGTGATAGGTGGCTGCTGTTTACACATAGGGCGCATCCACCCCTTAAGTTGGATGACTGTCTAATTTGATTACTTAAAATGTGAGTAGTCATTTTGGATGAATTTTCACCTTTTTCACTGTTCAAACATTTTTTGCACTATGATATGTTTTTCTATTTTATGACTTCGAGACGAACTCCCCTGACGCTTTGAAAATTATCCACGAGAAGACAAGTGAAACAGTCTTTTTTCAAGGTTGTAGTTTATTTTGAGGTTTTTTCACCCTACATATGCACTTTAAGTAGGCACGTGCACTATCACTGATTTTTTGCATTGTCACTGATTGTATTAATCACACTATCACTGTCACAATAGTGGTCGTTATTATTATATTTTGGGTTTGTTTTGAGCGCTATTGTTATTGTTTTCCTCACATGTTGTAATACAGAAATGGAAAACAAATGGCAATCAACCGAAACAGAAATCTCCTGGTTCTGAAGGACCATTAGCGCAGCTGATTCCAAACATCTAAAGTTTACTTACGGATGTAGCCTGGTACCACCTGGGCTACTAATTCCTCTACCTAGCACATAAGCCCTGGTACTAATGCAGGCAGTGTTAGGGTTACATCCATGCTCCTTGCTGCTGCAGTAAACAACTCCCTTGAGTGACAGGGGGGGATGGGCCTAAAGGCCTGGGTAATGCCCTATCAGTGGCACAGACCTAGGACCCTCCCCTGGGTACAAAAGGAGCTGCAGTTTCAAATGTAGTTCTGTTCTATGCAGTGTTGGAAGTGTGGAGCCAGGGCTCTGGTTCCCCTTCCTTCCCCTCCCTCAGGGGAGTGGGATCTTCTACCCCATACTCCACCAGGGAGTATGGAAGTCAAGGATAGACCTTTTGGGCATCAAGCCCTGGGGGTTGAGTCCAGGGACAAAGAAAGCAGCAAGCTGTGAGGTGATCTTCTGCTGGGTTATGTAGGGTCCAGTGGGAGTGAGTCTCTCTTGCTTAGGAAGAGGTATGCTGTAATACACTGTGTTGCTGTATACTGATGTGAAGGAATAAAGACCCCAGTTACTGTTTTGTACTCCTGCCTGAGGCTGCAGTTCTTCAGGGGGAAGGTGAGAGTGTTTTCCACAGGGGACTGTAACTATTTGTGATAGGCCCTGTGGGAATGGAGGCGCTGTACCAGCAGAGAGAAGAGCAAAACAGCACTGAAAGCCTGTCCCGCTTATCCCCACTGCCACCGGCAGATGTTCAGAGCCACCTATGAACAGGTGGCACCAACAACAGGTAACCGCAGCACATCTCCCTTAGGGTTGGGGAACATGGGTTACACGGATAAAGTTTTTTGTTATATTTTTAAACGATGAGGACATAGACACTAAAAAGATGAAATGCAGAAATGTAGAGGCACTGGGGGAGGTGGCTGCTGTGGCGGCGGGTCCATTCTTTTCAATGGCACCTCCCCAAGAATTAAGCCATCCGGGCCATGATTGGGGCGGTCACGTGTCCCTGCTTGTTCTTTATAAAGATGTAGCAAATGTTATTACTCCCGCCGGGACACTGCAGTGCGGCATACAAAACGCGTCAACGGGAGAAGCGGCCATTGGTTTGAATCAGTAGTGTTCCAGAATGGGGCAGGGATAATGCGCCATTTCTCTCTCGCTACCACACCAGTGGAACTAATAACGTCTGCTACAGATGTAAGTATCACAATAGTGGTACAATATGTGACTAACTAAAACACCCTAAACTAAACAGCGCTTGACCTATAACTTATGAACGTGCTCTAACAGTGACGAAAATACAGTGAGAAAGTGACGTCCCCACGTCACAAAACACGTTAGGGTGGGAGGAGCTTAGATGAGCCGTCGGCAGGGGAGTCTCCAGTCACGGACCAGGACCAGTGCCGGAACACACCACGGGCAGTGGCGGGAGCCTGTACATCGGAGCCTGCTGCAGAGAGGCGGTGAGACCGCCCTGTCTGGGCTGCGGCACTAAGGGGACTCCAGTGCAAGTAGCGGACGGCATCCTAGTATTGATTTTATATCACGTTCACATGTGAGTGTACATTTGGCTGTCGTAGCCATATTTGAATACATTGTTGTGCTATCTACACTATCTTTGCTGTACTCTCTCCTCTTTTGGGCCAATCGTCATCTGGACATCCGAGAGCATCAAGGGCATAGGAGATCGAGGAACTACATGTGGGATTCGTGACAGCAGCGGAGAAGAAGGGGTTAAAGCACAGATCCTCTCAACCACACCTAACAAGAGAAATCTTGTAAGTAGGCATAGTGTGTTGGTTTTGTAAGACCTTACCAGTCCAGGTATACTGCGCAATGTTGTGCTTTGTTTAACCCTTCCTTAGGGGGAACATTAAGAATTGGGCCAGTCAAGAGAATCACCATCATCCCACTTCAAGGATTTGGACTATCTAAGGACTGTGTATCACATGGACGAAGTGTCTTTTTGAGCACCAGGTATCCTTCTTTTCCCTTACCAATCACAATAGTGGTGTAGTCAGAATATTAAAAGAATATTAGAAGTTTTCATAGTGTTTATGTAACTCTCTAATCAGACATTTGTTGGCCAATAATATTCAGATGGATGGAATCATGTCCCCTGGGCTTCAAATACTCTTGTTCAATAACCAGAGAAAGCTCACCTTATATGAGGGCATTATGCAAGTAATGAAAAAAGAAGTTATGCAGAAGTCAGAAGATGGCACAGGAGTTATTTAACTGCAAGACCTCAGGGTGATCTGATAGAACTCTATCTTCCTACAATTCAATCTACCGCCTGTAATATTCTGTGAATTACCACTTATACAAGTCTTGATTGAGAACATGTCAGCAATTGCTTTCACAAGTCCCTGCATACACAATAAAAAAGGAGAAAGTTGTCTATCTTCCCTCCTACTCCATTGAGTTTATCAGATTTATTATAACCATTATGCTGCTGAAGAGAACATTTCAAGAAAATAGCATTGTGGTGTTCAAATCCTATTTCTGTTCATCTCCCCTCTGCCATACATATAGTGTGATCTACTTTACATTGTAAAACTTCAAAGGTTTTCTTTTACCCTAGAATAATTTTTCATTATTGGCCATTTTATTTCTGATTATACTCTGACTCATTATTACACTTGGTGGTTTACATCTAAAATGCTGGGAAAGTATACAAAGTAGAAAAATAGTGCACTTTGATAATGTTGACCACAAAGGGAAGTGAAATGAAGAATAAGGAGACGTATAACCCTGAATATTCTTACAGACATGAAGAAAGCTCAATGTAGCATTTTGCAATGGCAGATATGCCAATATTTTTACCATTGGCTTGGATGGATTAACTTTTATAGCTTTAATTAGTCGACCGATAGCAGTAATTCAGTGAACTGAAATGTTTATGATTTAATTTATGGAAATAATTTAGAAATTAAATATTTGATTTTATGTTTCAGATGTTTTCTAGGTGATACTCATGATTCTTTCAGCAAAGAACACAGCTGGAACAAAATGAGGCTTATAGGGAGATTGAGAGGAAAAGTTCACATGAAAGGGAGGTATTATACATTATAAAGACTAGATGTTTTACAATAAAAATAGCCTACATTATAATAAATGTTCACATGCAGAGGGTGCAAGGTAAATGGAATGTGGCAAAAAAAGGAAAATGTTGCATTATTTTAAAAAAAAATTTAAAAAAAAAACACATGGATCGTGTGCTCCTCTCCACCATCTGCATCCTATACCACTGGAAGCTGCACATCCAGCCAGCCACACCAAGGAATTGTGAGTACTTATTTGCTACAGGGGAACTTCCAATGAGATTGATCGTGGGGGGGTCATTCCTATCATTAAATGCCTTCAGGAGGTTCGTTAACCCATTATTGCTAGCTGCATTACTACAACTCATCATTATTGTCTTTGGATTCTCCTCGGATGTTGGCATTGGCTATTATTGGTTATTATACCTAGCATTTGAGCGCTTCTTCTTCTCTACCTATAATGCAAAAAGAGAAAGTCTGAATAAACAGAGCATACTAAACAGGGTATTGTGAAAAGGCAACTACCCAGACAGATATTCCCCCACAGAGGGGTATACCCAGGGGGACTGGGAAAGGGAACAAGGGGGTAGGCAACACACTAAATCGACATACTAAAAAATGTGAACAACACAATAAAGTGGGGAAAAAGTGCTACACAGTGCCAGGAGGCAAAAACACAAAAAGAAAAAAAAAATGGAAAACACAGTCCAATGTCAAGGGGAGCAGCTACGCTTCGGGCACTAAGCCTTTCTTGGCCTGTTCCCACAAAACGTGGTACTTCCCTACAAGAGGCAAAAAGAGTCCTGTTGCTACAATGTAACACAGGGGTGAAACGAAAATCCCCCTTGCCGAGGGGGAAGGATGGATCAGTAGGCACAACTTTGAGAAAGCCCACACTTGGGTGAAACGCGTTAGAGGTGCAGGGGTCTGTTCCCCTCCTCTTGGTTTTTAAATCCATGTTTAAATAAAGCATTTTCAGCCCAGTTCAGCCATTTGCAACCCTTTCCTGCACAGTTGTGCCTGCTGATCCATCCTTCCCCCTCGGCAAGGGTGATTTTCGTTTGTATCTACACACAGCAAGGAGCACACAGATCTGGAAGAGAAAATGGACTTATGTGAGTACACCACGTTTACTATTTGAAAGTGGGAGCTTCCCCAGGTTCACTGGATCATATCGGTGCTGGATTTATATATAAGGGGTCTGGGTGGGTCCTAGGACTTCCCCCAGACATCCCCTTTTATCCTTGCCAGATCGTGTTCCAACTAGGGGTTAATTCATATAGCTCCACACAGCAATTCTATACAACAAGTGATCCGGATGCAGTATTTATTTTCATAAGTGGGTCATTAATTGAAGGACTCTACCTCAATATTCCTCTGTTATAAACAGGGGTGAGCAAACTTTTTATGCCGAGCGCCCCTTTTTATCCATGACATTTCTCGGCCCCCCCCTGCCTGATGTAATCAAAATCACAAGGAAAAAAAAACCTTTATTAAACGGTATACAATGTAAATACAAATATGTCTAAGGCCGTGCGTATAGTGCCCGCGATGGAGACGCATGACGTCACCCGTCGCCGCTAGCGAATGTTGTATTTCGTTTGTGGCGGTGCGAGCGACCAGGTCATTGATTGGTTCAGGGACTGTCACATGAGGAAACAGCCTCTGAAAAATCAAATATTGCCGGCTTCAAAAAATTGTGTCGCCCGTCGCTCTTACTATAAGCGCACGCGGCGGCGACAATGCATTTGTTTTCGGGCAACATCGCATCGCCGGCACTATAAGCGCAGTCTAAATACTTACATACTTCAACAGCTCGCTCTTGCAAAATTAGGCTGCGTCCACGCTGCCGCTGAAAGCGGTGACATCACCAACTCTCCAAGCATGAGCACAGGGTGTCCTGCATAATTTTGCAAGCACGAGCGGGAAGTGTTTACACTTTTTTTTTTTTTTTCATTATTTCTGTACATTCATAGTATTATTGATATAGTGGCAGCCTACCCTTCCACTTGCAAAGGATAGCAGCGAAGCATGTTGCCAGCGGAGGAGAGCAGGAACACAGCGCTATTGCAGGGCAGACACCGGAAGGAGGGGCGTTTGACATTACAGAGCTCGCGCGTGCTCCTCCCCCGTACCTCCGAATCACGTGGCCACCACCTGCACTATCCTGTTCAGCCACCCACGCACATCTTCGGCTGCCTGCCCGCGCACATCTTCTTGGCCGCCCGCGCACATCTTTTTCGCTTGCGCACCCAGGTTTTGCCGTACGCGTCCCGCCTAAATAATCTTGCGCTCGGGGAGCACCCCTCCAGTTTGTGCACCGCTGCATTTAATCACAACACCACACCACACACAAACACCGACAACACACATACAGCAGGGCCCCGCTTCTCGGCGCCCCGCTTTTCGGCGATCCGCTGATCGGTGGCGGCACCGAAAAGGGGGCCGCCATCTTTGATCCAAGTCGGGCATGCGCAGAATGGACGTTGCACCCGGCACGCATGCGCAGACTGTTGTCTGCGCGCGCATACCGTAGTTTGCGCATGCAGACCATAGGCCGCGCATGCGCAGAATGGCGAAAACGCCGTTCTGTGCATGCAAAGAACTGAAAATCGCTGGATCCGCTTTCTGCCGATTTTCATTATACGGCGTGCCCCTGGAACGGAACCCGCCATAGACCCGGGGCACTGCTGTACTCAATTACCACACACACACTCAATCACCACACACACTCAACCACACACACACAACCCCCCCAAACACACACTCAACCCCACACACACACACACACACACTCAACCCCCCACACACAACCACCCCCACACACACACTCAACCCCCCACACACACTCAACCCCTCCACACACACATTCAACCCCACACACACACACACACACTCAACCCCCCACACACAACCCCCCCACACACACACACAACCAACCACACACACACACACACTCAACCCCCCCACAAACACACTCAGCCCCCCCACACACACAACTTCCCCCCCCCACACACACACTTAACCCCCCCCCCTCCCACACACACTCAATCACACACACACACACACACACACACACACACCTGGTGGGAGGGGGTAACTAAGCCTGCTCAGGTCCCCCCATGTGCTGCTGAAAACGGGCGGGTAACAGATAGGATGAGGAGGGCTTGTCTGTGTGCAGGGAAGGCCCTGCAGCAAGGCCCTGCCCCCTCTGCAAAACACAGCAGCGGCAGCAGCGAGCGAGCTTCTGGCCGCCCGTGCACAGCTCTGCCCGCCCCCAGGTTTCCCCGCACGCAGCCTGCGCCCCCCCAACATAATCTTGCGCCCCCCAGTTTGCGCACCGCTGATGTAACATATACTCAATCTGTAGGAAGGTGATGCAGGAAATATCCAAAGATCATCTCCTCAGCTGCTAGCTGCTCTGCATGGCACCACCATCTAATCTAGCATGTAGAAGGAGTGGGTGTACTAACAGATTGTTTTCTTTAAGAGAAATACATGCTATGGGGGAATGATACTAACATAATATAGGAAATAGACTACTGGGGGGGACTACTGCTTTAAACTGAAGACTTACAATGGAAGTCATATTTTATGACACTGGTTCTCCTTAGGCCGGGATTATACCAGAAGTCAGACCCTTTCTTCCTCTCTATCAGTTATACCAGAAGTCGCCGGCGACACCGCGTGTCGCGACGCCACACAGCTGGAAAACAAATTGCTGAAATCTGCTGATGATTTACATACTACCGTGCCGCCTGGAGCTGCAGGGCGGCAATTTCCTGAAGAGATTTGCAAAATAGTTTTCTTGAGGCAACGGCCGCGTCACGTGAGCGGTTCAGCCAATGAGGGTGAACCGCTCACAGGCACGCCTCTGCCACACCTCCAAGATTCCTCTGCTACTTTCTGTCCTGTCTCCCTGGTATAACCAAGATGCCGCTCGGCGGCAGCGCAGGGTGACGTCACAGGATAGCGCTGCCGCCATGCAGCTCTAGGTATAATCGAGGCCTTAGAAGCCTGAGCAGCACCATTTTTTGAATTATCAATTAATTTCCTTTTCATATCTAAATTGGGTGCGTTAGATATTTTATGTGGTGTGGCTGATGTCCCAGAGGAGAGGTTTACAAGACCAATGTATACAATTAAAAATAACCCAGGTGACAGTGTCATTTCTTTCCTTAGTTTGCATTACATATCAACAATAATGATTACTTAATTGTGTAGAACATAGTTGTAACTGTCTGTAATTGCCCGAAGCCATCAATTCTATCCAGATCATTATTCATCATAGGATACTGTATAAAGTCATCTTAAAACAGAAACAGTATCTGACTGCTACATACAATAAATGTACATGGGGATATCATCAAATAGAATTGAAAATCAAAATGCATTTTGTTGATTTTGTAGGAATAATAATAAAAATGTTGCATTAGAATGTTCAACCCTATTGGCAAACTTTTAAAGAGAGCTAAGGTTGCATTAAGTACACACTGTCTATATTGTGGTCAGAAATACAATGTGGAGTGCAGAGTTCATATACTGTACATGGAAAGCACAGGAACAATTAATCAATACCCCAAATAGTTTACAATTACAATTTGGTATTTTAAGCAGAGGTGTGCAAAACTTTCACACAGTCAAAATCTGGCAAAAAATGTACTTATATCAATCAGGGAATCGCCATCATTTACACAAATGTGCCTGCAGTACAGTATCTTTCTGGAAAAAAAAACTAAAATAAAAAAAACACATTTCAATTTCGATTAAAAATATGAGACAGAGAGATTGTGCACGGACACTAGTTTTCATTTTGAACTATGGATGGGATATGTTCAATTAAGAATTATATATGCAAAGATATGCACATAAATAACAATTGTGAAAAGCGTCAGAGGAGAAGGGAGAGATCCGCCACACTGTATAACACTGATTCCCTCCTTTCCTTTTCTGACACAGAGTATATTAATATATGAAACAAACTCTTTCCTTTTATGATTTCAGATCTGAACTTCACTTAAAATAATACTGAAATGCATTGAGGATTTCAAAGGTATACGATATTTGCTGTGTATGCTGAATTTGTCACAGACCTACAGTATGTATATCTTTATTTATATAGCGCCATCTATTTACATAGCGCTTCACAGCAGTAATATACTGTATGTGACAATAATATAACACATAATGGGAATAAGGGCTTCAGACATAAAAGTAATATTAGGAAAATGAATCCCTGCCCCAAAGAGCTTACAATCTAATTGGTAAGTACTGTACATGATCTTGTGCTCTAATAGCAAGAATTCCAGAGACAGGCTTCTGCTAATGGTACAGTTTCAACAAACTTGGCTTTGTTTACCAAATTAACTAAAACATTTCCTGCAATAAGGAGACAAAATATATTGCATAATAAAATACCAATATCTGCCGAATTACATGGCAAAACAGATTATTTGTTAGCATAACGGAGTACAATATCCACAAAGCTCCTATAGATATCTATAACATGTAATATGGAGCTCATTTATTTCGGACTATAATCTACAACTGTCAGGCACAAAATACAACATAATCACTGCTACTGTTTAATGTGTCTATCATTCAGAAGCCTACAGTACATTCGAAGTAAAAGAACAACTCTCTAGTCAAATGCCTAGCAATACAAGGGTCCGATCACTGTACTGACTGATGGATAGAACCTTTCAAACTCTGTGCCCTGAACTTTTGCCAGTGTGCTGAAAAGAGTGGAATATTTTGTTTGAGATGGAATGCACTTAACAGCCATGCCACCCTTTGAAAGTGTTGTATTGCTAGGTTCCCCTCAATACAAACGGGGTTAAAAATTAGATAGAGGTTTTTTGCTTCCTTAATGCAATTTCTTTTCAACTGTGTTGTATAGTGAGTTACATCTGTAATGGATTTTCTGACTTGGCTGACCCCCCCAATCTCTCCTTGGCCCCTGTGGTCTAACCAGTCCCCATTACATGGTCGTGTCTGGTGGTGACCCTGTTGGCAACAGGACTCCTGAGTCTCCCGCATGATGTTGTGTGGGGAATGTCAACCCAGACAGGCAGCTGAGGTAGTGTGCGTGAGTCCTACCTACATACAGTTCAGCGCCTCCACCTCATCAGGATCTCTGCGTCCGCAAGGAGATGGTTCTGATAAGGAACTCCTCTGTGGTGCCTTCCTCTGTGGAGTAACTTCACACTCACACATGGGGGTTCTTGTGAACAAGGGCATCTTTAATTGATGGTATTGGCAGACTGCCCCTCGCAGCAGACAGCTCAGCCGCACATCTCTCTGCTGCACTCCATCTGGAAGGTTCCTCCTTCTCCTAATGGAGTTGCTTTCTACCTCTCCCCTCAGGGAGATTCACCAGCTTGTCTCTCTTGAGCTGCCAAGACTCACAGCTATTGCATCAGCCTCTGCAACACTGTTGCAGACCTC
This sequence comes from Ascaphus truei, assembly GCF_040206685.1. Classification (NCBI taxonomy): domain Eukaryota; kingdom Metazoa; phylum Chordata; class Amphibia; order Anura; family Ascaphidae; genus Ascaphus; species Ascaphus truei. Next base: position 99,656,225 of record NC_134484.1, read on the forward strand.
CACATGACTCTCCTGAACAGAGTCAAAACACCAACGGAACTTAACTGCTAACTTTAGGCAGTACTGTGTCTTATATCACCTCCAGAAAACAGACACCCTCTGTGTCACTAATTGTGGACACACAGCATGTTGTCACTTCCTTTGGGACATATGACACCTCACCAGGGTTTGAGGGCAATCCTCCATGATTGTTACTGGCAACCCTGCATACTTACCAGGATTACTGCCAGCATGAAAGAGATATGTACACCAATTTTACACATGGCTACACGTGTTTTATCAAAATTATATTGTGATTTACTGTTAGTTCTAACAACTACAATATTTGTACTTTCTATTTGAAAAAGAAGGAAATGTAAAGGCTTCTGTTTACTTGCAGATGTAGCAGCCGTCATGCACCCATTATCACATGATGATAACGCATTGTCATTGGCGCGAGTTTGAAGTGAAATTTGCTATTGCTTTGCTATTGCTTTTGTGTTGCAAATGCAAACACATGAAGCGGTAAATTGCTAAATCAAACAATATTGCTCATTATCTACATTTGTACTTTGGTAGACTCATGAGATCAATTATTAATAAACCATATTCTATAACCTCATTATCAGCACAAATGTCGAATCTGATATTTAACAATGTCAAAAAACATTATCAAAATAACAAATATAAGAAATATGACTTAGAAGCTGGGAGGATGGAAAATCCCAACTAGAAATAAACTTTAAATACCTTTATCAATTAGGAACAAGATAAAATGGCCCTTAATTACCATAATACATTGTAGGTTCAGTCAGATACAACTGATGAAAGCTTCCTTGTGTAGCCATGCTACCTGTGGCTACTAATTTGCTTCCCTTCAAGCAGTAAGTCCTGGTACAAGCAGGCCTTGCTAGTAGTTGATATGTGGGTTTCCCCCTTTTAGGAGCTGCTCTTGAGTGACAGCGAGAGGCGGCGACATCAGGCCTGGGAGTGACCAATCATGGGACAGACCTGGTGCCCTCCTCCTGGCTGTACTTAAGGACAGGCGCCACCAAAATTTGGTTGTGCCTTTCCCCACTTGAAGAGGCTGATTATTGGGCCTTCTCCAATCCTCTTCCCTTCGGGGGAGAGTGAGTGTGGACCATACCTCTGCCTCTGCTAAAGAGGCAGGGAAGAGCTAGGATGGCTGCGGGTGCCCTTGGCCTGTAGTGACGGTCCAGGGACCATCCTTCAGTGGTAGCTGAGAGTTACTGCATCATGTAGAAGCCTGCTAGTACTGTACAGAAGAGATAATAACCTGTTTCTGTTGTTAAACCTCCTGCCTGGTGCGTGACCTTACTGGGGGGAGAGGTAATAGTTCTACCGTGGGAGACCACCTTCAGTTCCTGGAGCCTACGGCAGATAGAGGTGCTGCACTGCTAAAGAATATGTAGAGTATGAACCCCAGAAGCCTAGTCCTGTGTCACCACTACCACCAGTGGACAACTCAGCCCTCCTGTTACCAGCAGGTATAATGCACCACACGATCCATAATGGCCACATCTCCCACCGGGTGGGGGAAACACAGTTACACTTGAAATTGGACGTATGATTAATGGGCTATGACTACTCGCCTATTTGTATTAAATGCATGGGTGGTTACAGGGTGATTCTAACAAGCAAAAGCTATATATTCCATAGGTTGAATCAGAGAACAAACTATAATACTTTTATTCGGGGAGATATCTGATTAAATAGCACAGTATCATGATATAGTGAAATGTGCCAACCAGTGTCAAAACTATTAAATCAACATACAGTAATGTATTTCATAATCCAACAACAATTGTAGAACATTGGTATACCTACTGTATGGCTCAACTTTTGTCAGCCAAGGGCTAAATGCCAAGAAATTATGGAAAGGGCTATCTAACACAATTGCTGCATGACATACATAAATAATGTAAATAAGGAAAATGGGCACTACAAATGTGCAAAAATGTGCCAGATTTTAGAATTTTAAATAAGTAAAGGTGTTGCTAAGTATGTCATTATAATTAGTATGCAAAGGTATGTGGGTATGTAGCACACCAAAACAGTGTAAATAAATGCCAAAAATGCGATACTTGCGCACAATGCCGGAGCTTCTGGTTCAAGGATGGCCTATCTGCAGCAATCCAAGTATACCGCAACATTTATTTATTATTTATTTATTTATTTATTTATAAAATATTTTACCAGGAAATAATACATTGAGAGTTACCTCTCGTTTTCAAGTATGTCCTGGGCACAGAGTAAAACAAATAATACTTGGTTCCAAATACAGTTACATAAATGAACAAGGTATACATTATATACAAGACATTGCATGCACAGTTAAAGAAAATATATATTACGGGCGTATGAAACAGTTACAGACCAGATTAAAATGTGAGACAGCCTTAGATTTGAAAGAACTTAAACTGGTGGTGGATGTGAGAGTCTTTGGTAGGTTGTTCCAATACATGTATTATGAATAAATTATTTTGCTAAAATCATCTTTCCTGTTGCTTTATAATTAGTATGACAGATTAATAAATATGGTATTCTGATCTAAAGGTGGAGTTTATCCACACTATATTCAGGGGAATAAAAAAAACATTATTTGAAACCCCTCTTCTGGGAACATAATAATATGCTGCTTGATATCACTATTTTGTACAACTATAATTCAGGGGAAGTACAGCCAGTCTCTACTCAAGCACAAAATACTAACAACTGTAAGAACTGCATTAATTACATTTCCTTGGCTAATGCAACTGTGCCAATCAAAGTATACTTCCTGGCCCTTTATTCTAAGAGAGGATAATGAACATATCACACGCTTTGTAGAAAATGATTACCATAAGTATGGGTTACAAACTAAGAGGGGAGCATATTACCAGATAACCCAGAAATATGGACACCGATTTACAGTACAAACAAAATATAATCTTGCACAATAATTAAAGCGACTTTAAAAAATAAAAAATATATGTGCCTTGATCCTTTCTGAACTAAAGTAGACAAGCCAAAAACAATCAACAGTAGCGATAAAGGAATGAGACGTGTTATTTGGCTCTTTGCCATGTTAAACTATTTTCCTTTGTGGCGGCTATTTGAGGAATAGTTTTCAGGGCTGAATTATAAAACGAATGGATGCACAATTCATACGAGGAGTTTATAGAGGAATGAGTGTAATGCAGATAATAATGTAGGCATTGTATTCCATTTGTATTAACATATAAAGCTATGGCCATTTTCTCCATACATTGTCTGTACGGTTGTTGTGCGGATGGGCATTGGCGTATTACGGATACATATCTAAAAGCCTGTGGAAGATGAACTGCTACGTGCAGTTTTCTACACAGGCCAAGGTTACTGTCGCCATTGCCGCAGCTTTGACGTATTTATAGCCTAGTTATGTCACCGCAAGACATACTGTTTTAAGTTGCACACTGGCAGTATACTGATAACAAAGACAGTCATCTTTGAAGGTTCAATATATTTATGTAATGGGTTTTTTTCCCCCCCAACAATTTTCTAAAGCCATCAATATACCCACAAAATCTATGACATAAAACCAACTTAGCAAATGCGCTTATTGTGCTTCCTTCTCCCGTAATTTAGTTTCTCAATTCTTTTTTAAGCATACAGAATACAGAAAAACATTTAGTTTGAATGGTAGCAATAAAAAATGGCGCAGAAGAAAAATACAAGAAGGAAGAAGTTACACGTCTCCTTTTATTTTTTTAATATTGTGCTTTTTTAATGGATACTAAAATGAAAATGTATATCCGACTGTATGAGCAAATGAAACATAAAACCAATGTAGGATGCACAAATTCCTCTTTTGCTTTTTTATAGCACCTATTTCAAGTTTTTGATAAATGCATTTATGGTGCTTTTTTTCTAATGCAAACCATCATGTGATATAACATGTCAAATACGATGAGAAGCGATCAGTACCATTATTATGTCATGAGTTACAATATTAACAAATATGATGCACTTTGACAATCTGTGCAGTGTCACATTGGCACTGTATCAAAAGTTTCTAAGAGCAGGACTGGTGTAATATTGTATTTAATGGGATTGTTTTCACATGTTTACATGCTGTGTTTGTCACAATGTTACACAAGTGTAGCCTAGTGACCCAGTCTATGTGTTCTCCGGCCCTAGCATGTAAGCCCTGGTAAGTGCAGGCAGTGCTGGGGTTAAATCCCTTTCACATGGGCCAGGATGTGAGCCTGTTGGCACACTGGAAAATGTGTTGCCATAGCCAGGTGCAGGCTGAATAGCAGTTGGGAGTGTCATGCCTGGAGAGAGGGGGGGGGGGTATTAATGGGTCCCATGTAGTGTGGTGTGACACTAGTACCTCCTCAAAAACCTGCCCAGTTTGGGGCAGGGTTATTAACCCCTACCCATGTAAATAAGTGGCTCCTGACCCAAATTTAGTGTTGTCAATTCCAGGATGTAGCCTACTCCCCAGAGAGTGAGGCGGTGTCTGCCTTACCTCATGAGGGGATAAGGGGGTGGCAACGAGCCTCAAAGGCCTCAAGCCCTTGGGGGGCCTCAAGCCCTTGGGGGGCGTAGTCAGGGAAGTAACCGTATGCAAGATGCGAGGGAAGATGTTCCATGACTGTCGGGTGTACAAAGTACCTCTCTTGCAAGAGAAGGAATCGGATTCTGGCCTGCCAAATAAAAGGTGAACCATTCCGGGTCTCTGTGTGGTTACTGGAAGGAAAGGGGTTCCTGTAGGGACTACTCTCTGCCTCTGGCAGCTCCCTACAGGATGATGGCGCTGTACCAGAGAACTACTAGCCTGTCCCGTTGCTACTCCCACTACCATCCGCGGAGACAGGCTTCCTGGCCTACAGCAGGTGAGCTAACCAGCACCAGATACACACGTAGCATGCAAATCTCCTTTAGAGTTTTGGGGAAAGGTGTTATATTTGGAGGCACTTCTGAGATGAGCAATTAGGACAGCAAAAGAAGGGGATATATGCAGAAAGAAAAGCGAGGGCCAGTCGCGTATCCAAGCCACTTAATCCCACTGCTTGCAAGCGTGGGTGCTCTCTAAGAGGGAAGCATCCAGCTCATGACTGCAAGCCCATCGCTGTCTAACTGAGAAGTGAATGGGGCACTCACTGTAACAGGGCCATTCGTTACCTTGTTTGGGACAGTCGCATATCTGAGTGGTGTCTGAACTCAATGTATGAGAACCAAGTCCCTTCACTTCAAAGGCTGAGATGTGCTTGAAACTGTAAGGAATCCGCTCCTCGGTTTAATGTGTGCCTTAACTTGCAGACCTGTGCAGTCCTGGAACACTTTCCCGGATATTAACTGCAGCCTGGATTCACTCACCAAAGCAATACTGCCACACGCCCCTTCTGCCATTGGTTCTCTGACCTTTAAGTGTTGCCTTCCCACAATACCCCCTGCCGAGCATAGTCCTTCCTGGATGTCTCTGTGTTCTGCCATAAGCCTTGTCTTGTCTGTCTCCTTGGTTCCTGAGACCGGCTGCTAGTGTCACGCAGCGGTCTGTTCCTGTGCTGAAGCAGAGTACTCTCCTTGTTGTCTTCAGCTCCCTGGTTCCTGTGACCGGCTGCTAGTCTCATGCAGCGGTCAGTTCCTGTTTCCTGTGCTGAAGCTGAGTACTCTCCTTGTTACTTCAGCTCCTTGTTTCCTGTGACCGGCTGCTACTGCACCGACACACTTTATTCGAGCAAATACCCAGTATGTACCTGGCAGATACCTGGAATGCGCCGCTCCTCACCTCTGACAAGCCCCGTTGCGTTTGCCTTCCCAGCCTGGGTTCATGCCTGGCTGACGGGCGGCTGATCTGTTAAATGATAATGATTAGGATTTAATAGGCTGCAATGCTTCGCGTGTCTACCAGATGGCATAAATTCATGAATTGTAATGCATTATATATATATATACTGTGCAGTTTTGCAGCCAGCGGGAATAAAATGCTTCAATCCCTGCTTGGAAAATACCTCAATGCACTCGGGCAGAAAACAGTCACAAACCTCAATACACCCGGGTATACCCGAATTCGTGGGACTAGCCGAGCTCGAATAAAGTGTGTCGCCAGTGTATATTCATGCAGCGGTCTGTTCCTGGTTTCCTGCACTGAAGCGGAGGTTTCCCTGAGTATCTTCAGCTTCCTGGTTCCTGGGGCCTACTCTTTCCCTAATCTAGAGAGGCCGTGTCCTGGTTCCTGCGCTGAATCGGAGGATTCCCCAGCCCGCTCAGGACTCTTGCGCTGAAGCACTGGTTTACCAGTGCAGCTAGGCGGTGTGCTACTCTGGTCTGTCTACCACCTCCTGAGACCAGTACCATGGGCCATGGTCGCCGCACGCGCAGAGGCCACTCCCGCACTCCTAAGCTGAAGCGGGGCTCTCCTGACTACCTGTTGCCGAACTCCTGCTTGAACAACGTTTACCTTGATGTCTCCAGTCCTGACCCTGGCGTGCCCACCGACGATGCTGTCTTCTCCTATCCTGATCCTGCTACGTACGACTACATACTGCGCAATCCGGATCAGCCTGCGCGGTCTAAGGTCGGTGCTTTTACAACCCCACCTCAGCCACGCGGTCCGACCCAGGTTTGTGGCGAGCACAGTCGTGACAGTATGCTCGGCCCCACAAACTCGGACCGCCCTGTGGTGAGGGTTGGTATGTTTCTGTCTGAAATCCTGTCCCGGCCTGTAGACCAGTCCCAGTTTGAAAACCAGTATCTGTGCGAAATACTACCCCTGATTGAAGATCAGATTATGTATGAAGGTTTAACCCCGTTGCAAAGACAATGCCGTAACGATCTCATTAGTAAGGCTTATTGCCTCAAGGACTTAAAACAGTCTCTGGCCGATTGTGTTTGCTCCTCTGGTTCCCCTTTAACCTTGGATAATGTGCACCCTATCAAACTTGCCATCGGCCGAAATGCACTCCTTGCCTTGGCCTTATCATTGGACATTCACCTAGTACAACAGGACCCTCTCCTCATGGTGGTTCATGCTCAAGACACACTCCGTGTACTTTCCCTGACTTTGGACATTTGCATAAAGGAACAGGACCCTCTCCTCGCCAGCTACGCTACCGCTTGGCAGTCCACCTGTGCTGCCAGTCCTGTCGCTAAACCTGGGGACGTATCTCCCTCTCCAGGAAATGACCAAACTGACCCACTATCACTGCCCCCTAACATAGATGCTGCCACGGTCCCTAGCCCTGATGGTACACCCGGGTACTCTGACACCAATGATACGTCTACGTTAACCCCTGCTGATCAGTCCTGTGAGGTTCCCCTGGAGTATACGTATATTTCTCTAGCCAACACTAAGGCTCTAGTATCCGAGAACAAGTCCCCTTTTCCCTCTATTCCTAACTCTGAATCTCCCTTTTCAGCCCTCGAAGTTTTTCCTGCTTTAACCCCTGCTAGGCAGTTCTGCATGCCTTCCCTGTCAGGGAACAAATCCCTCCTACCTCCACGTACTCAGCTTCAATTTCTAAGTTCTGTTCCCAGGGTCATTCCTGTATTAAACCCTGTGGGGCAGCTCTGAGTCCCCTTTTGTAACCCCCTGTTCTCCGCCAGCCATGGTCACGTCCCTAGCTCCAGAGGAAGAATCCCTTGTCTCACCTATTACAGAGGAAAAACTCTCTATGTTCTACTCTCAGGTATTATCTGCTTTAACTCCTGTAAATTCTTGCTGCCTCCAAGCTAATGCCTTCGTTCTAGCCTCAGAGAATGTGTCCCCAAGTCCTATAGCAGAGGTTGCATTAAATGACTTCCCCAAGGTTGTTGAATCCTTAGTTAGTTTTTGCTATAAAACCCCTGCTTCAGCTCAAGTTTCAGCTGCTGTGCCCCCTGAAACTTCGGCTAAAGTTCTGATTCCAGTTAAATTTATTCAGTTACCAAGTTTTTCCCTAAGCTTGGTCGCAGAGTTCCCATTTCCAGGTACTTCGCTGAACCAGTCTGTCACCCAGAGAGCGATGATCCCTGCTTCAGCACATAGTCCCCACGTCGTGGAATCTGCAGTCATTTCTGGTTTCCCAGACACTCCTTACCAAATACCCACTTCAGAGACCAGTACAGTAATGATTAGCCCCCGTGTATTGTCTGTGTTCTCCCCTTCTCAAAGCTTAGGGTTAAAACCGTACAGTGGTCAGTATGCCCCTCCTGGGGTTCATGTTGTGTTCCCAGGAATGTTTGCTGACACACTGTTTTCACTTAAAAGCGACGCTTTTTCATATGTGCTAGCTAGAAGCCTGCACACAGTTTCCCCTCTCTCTGAAATTTGCCTTGTCGGCCCTGATACTCGGAGAGGTAAAAACCTCCCTTCAGATTCAGAATCTCTTTCTATAGAGGTCGTCCTTGCTGTTAGTTTCCCTGATTTCTCTGCCCATGCAAACCCTCCAGGGATCAGCATATCGGTTGTTACCCCCTTAGTACAGTCTGAGACCACCCTGCTTATATTACAAGTCCTGGTGTTTAAATCTGAGCTATTTAGTTTTACTGCTCTTGCTAAACCTCAGTCCCTCAGCACTGCAGCTAAACGTGCTCCAGCAACCGTTGGGTTACTCGGGGTAAAAATTAAAATTCCTGTCTTAAAGGGTACTTTCTCACACATGTCCAGTAAACATAGAACCTCAGTGATTGATTCTAAGTCACTTATCACTATATCTGATGTTCTCACTAGTCAAACCCTGACACCCTCACCACTGGCTAGGAGTCCCGTTATCAGAATTTTTGCACTAGTAAACACGCCTAAATCTGTTTTTGTCATGACAAGCACCCCTGTTGTTAGGGCCCTTGCAGTTTTGGATAAGACTCCTTTTACTTCAAAGGTTTCTGCTATTAAGAGTTTCCACGGTTCCAACTTACCGCTTATTGTCTCTTTAACTCCCATCATTACTCTCCCATTACCAGAAACTGATTCCCAGGCACCAGCTCCTGATGCTAGTTCTCCTATCGGTACCCCTGCTTTGCGAGATGTTTCTGTTATGGATTCCGAGCCTCCAGCTCCGGAGTCAATTCCTTTACTCGCTGCTGTTTTTGTAGTCTCTCAGGTCCCTGTCACTGAAGTACAGACTTCAGCTTCTGAAGTTAGCTCCCCTCCCTCCGCTACCCTTGCTCTGCCTGATTCTCAAGTTTCTGATATTAGAGCCCCAAAGCCTATTCCTACTCCCCAGACAATACTATCTCCCACTGAGGGTTCCCCAGTATTTGAGAGCTCCACTGCTGAGTGCTTCTCTGCCTCTGTGAAACGATGTTTTTCCCCCTCGGAACCTTCTGTTGCCCCTGTTATTTCCTTTGAGTTGGAAATACTCTGTACGTACCCCAAGATTTCGGTCTCTATGTCTGGTTTACTGCTTGCCTTGTCACCTTCCATACCAATACCGGGAAATGCTCCCACCCACCCTATACCCTCGCTGACCACTACCTGGGAGACCTCTGAAGGAGAAGTCCCTCTCAAATTCCTACATGCAGAGGTCAGCCAAGACTTTGTCTGTCCCGAAGGTCGCCTGGGTATATATTCGATCAACTATCAAGGCCGCTTATCCTAAATTCTGGTCCCATTACTAAAGACTGGGCTCCCAGTGGGGGTTCTTCTGCCGTTTCTGCTCCGGAACCCCTGGTTCTTCACAGCCTTGGATTCCCAAGCCATTTCGCGGGGCGATCCAGGTACCAATGATATCTCTACCACCACTTTCATATCCTAGAACAGTACTCACCAAGGAACTGCTCGTTTACGGATACCCTTTCCGCCTAAAAAACTTTAGGAACAACTCGATGTCCCCGAGACCCATGGATGGCCCTATCTGGCCGCAGTTCTCTCCGGGGAGTGGGGGTACACAAAGGAGTGACCATGAGTCTCTGAACCATGACTCTAACACCAATCCTAGACGGTTCTGGAACAACTCCTGGTCCCCCAACTCTATGAGTGGTCTTGTTCGCCCGGAGGTCTCACGTGAAGAGGGGGGTACTGTAAGGAATCCGCTCCTCGGTTTAATGTTTGCCTTAACTTGCAGACCTGTGCAGTCCTGGAACACTTTCCCGGATATTTACTGCAGCCTGGATTCACTCACCAAAGCAATACTGCCACACGCCCCTTCTGCCATTGGTTCTCTGACCTTTAAGTGTTGCCTTCCCACAATGCCCCCTGCCGAGCATAGTCCTTCCTGGATGTCTCTGTGTTCTGCCATAAGCCTTGTCTTGTCTGTCTCCTTGGTTCCTGAGACCGGCTGTTACTTCAGCTCCTTGTTTCCTGTGACCGGCTGCTATATTCATGCAGCGGTCTGTTCCTGGTTTCCTGCACTGAAGCGGAGGTTTCCCTGAGTATCTTCAGCTTCCTGGTTCCTGGGGCCTACTCTGTCCCTAATCTAGAGAGGCCGTGTCCTGGTTCCTGCGCTGAATCGGAGGATTCCCCAGCCCGCTCAGGACTCTTGCGCTGAAGCACTGGTTTACCAGTGCAGCTAGGCGGTGTGCTACTCTGGTCTGTCTACCACCTCCTGAGACCAGTACCATGGGCCATGGTCGCCGCACGCGCAGAGGCCACTCCCGCACTCCTAAGCTGAAGCGGGGCTCTCCTGACTACCTGTTGCCGAACTTCTGCTTGAACAACGTTTACCCTGATGTCTCCAGTCCTGACCCTGGCGTGCCCATCGACGATGCTGTCTTCTCCTATCCTGATCCTGCTACGTACGACTACGAACTGCGCAATCCGGATCAGCCTGCGCGGTCTAAGGTCGGTGCTTTTACAACCCCACCTCAGCCACGCGGTCCGACACAGGTTTGTGGCGAGCACAGTCGTGACAGAAACACATGGTATCAGCCGAGTGCACGCCTATGGTGTGGATCGCCTGAAAGACAACACCCCAACTTGGAATTATCTGCAGGGTACTCTTATCATTACATGTTCCAGGGCTGAGATGTGCTTGAAAGCCATGGTATCAGCCGAGTACACGTTGTAGTATGACAAAGGTGTGGACTGCTTGAAAGACCACCCCAAGATGGGACTACAGGTGTGTACTCAAATAATGTGTCCTAGAATGCACAGGGGGCGGTAGTATGCTCAATGGTGTGGACTACTTGAAAGATAGCACCCCCAAGCTGGGACTACCCACCTGCAGTTGGGGTAGATAACATTGCATGTAGAGTATGCCAAACGGTGTGGCCACTTGCAATATAGCACCCCCAAGCTGGAACTCCAAGCACGCACTGAGGAGAATTCAGGGTCCCTGAGGAGGATCCTGAAGACGGAGAGCGGTTCCCGCCAATTTTCGAGAGAACCGTGTGCAGAGTTTGCAGAATGCAAGCTTTGCAATTGCAACGTCTGTGTGGCTTGGTGCAAAAGCCATAGCTGCGCCCCTTTTACAATGCCTGGGACTCCTGGATCCACCAGGGGGAGGAGATGAAGACTTAACTGCCACAAAGTGGGGTGTAGCCGGATGCAGCTACCACACCCAGCAGACGCATGTGGTAACCACCCAGGCAAGAGCGGTTTCTTATTGACTCTCGGTTACTTCGATAATTCCTATGGCGGAGCCACTGATTCAACTATTTGAGCTGCCCAGAGGACTTTTGCTTACTCAGCTTCATGGCCAAGATTCTATACAGCTCCTGTGTCCGCGGTGCCATCAACCCAAAGAGAAGCTGGACATCACGTCTAGCTGTGGGTGATGTGCCCTACATTCAGCCGGTGCGGGAAGCCTAGGATGGGCTTATGTCCGCCCTACACCCAGATGGCGGGTCAAGTTCTTATCCATTGGTCCGGCGGCTCCAAATGTAGATGGACAATTCTCCTGCTGATGCAGAGCAAGTATACATGGACATGATTTACGACATTTTCCACACGACTCGGGAGAGTTCAATAGAAAATCATTGTTGCATTTTAGATTGTGAAGACAAAAAAAAGTGAATCGCTGGAATGCACGAGAAGATTACTGGCTGCAGGGAGTATTACGAAGCGATGCTCTACATCTGCAATGGACCCATCTGGAGGGGATACCCAAGTTGGAGGTTCCCTTTCTTTGACCTGCAATACCGGCTGGGGTGCAGAGATGCCTCTGCAAGACCCATCGGCGACCTCCTTGGTAGTCCCGCCCGAGCGGAGACCATCTGCGGAAGCAGGGAATCTTCGTGAGGGAACAGAGGGTACATCAGCCCAGCCATTCAACGAGGGTGCAACAATCCCTGAGATACCGGCCGGTGCCTCCAACATTCCTGCTTCCGAGAAACTGTCCATTCCTGCACCATCGTCCTTGATGGTGAGTGGTGTTGAGCTCGACCTGCCCCTGCTGCAGTGCCCGACGATTGAAAGGGCCTGAGCGTTCGCGGGGGTGGAAGCAGAGGTTCTAGATTCTGCTGCTTGTGGCCCTTGACCGAGACCTCAATGAGGTGACTAAGACCGGGACTTTCCTCTTCCTCACCCGGAAGGTTTGGGGCCCAGGACACTCTGATTGCTCTGGTTGGTAGAGTGCCTGTTTCCAGGCCAGAGCAGGACAATGTTGTGCCAGCCCCATCCCATGCTACACCCGCTGCTGCATGCCCTTGGAAAAGCCCCTAGCATTAAGAGGGAGGCGTAGACCCTTGTCATTCCGATCATTGCTTCCTGGCGTGTCTGTTGCCCCTAAATGTAATACTATGCATGAACTAACTGTGGGGAGTACAATATTAAACTGGCGGGATCCTATGTTTCAGGGGTACGTGCCACACTTGGGCCAAATGCGGTTCTTGGTTGTAAAGGGTAACAAGGTACAGCATTGGTGGGAGGGAAATATACTCCAAAGCAAGCAGCGGAGATTATGCGCAACCACAGTAAAGATCTTGAGTTGGGTTTAGAGCTCTTTTCGGCAGTGGGGGAAGCTATATTGGAGGATGTTAGTGAGGTTGCCTCTAAAAATGCTACAATGGGTAAGAAGAATATCAAATATTATTAGAGCAGGAACAGTACTGCAAAGTGACTAGATGTGATTACAGAGCAGGATATGTGCTGCAAGGGTTATGGGTTCTCCTGTATAGGAGTGCCCGGTTATAAGGTTATGTATGTCCTGTTTTTCACACAATTTTTTGGTGGTAAAAAAATGGTGTGCCTCATGCACGAACGTGAGCGATTTCACCAGGGGAAGCATGCAGCCTAGTGACCCAGACTATGTGTTCCCTGGCCCTAGCATGTAAGTCCTGGTAAGTGCAAGCAGTGCTGGGGTTAAATCCCTTTCACATGGGCCAGGATCTGAGTCTGTTGGCACACTGGATAATTTGTTGCCATAGACAGGTTCAGGCTGGGTGGCAGTTGGGAGCATCATGCCTGGGAGGGTGTGGGGGGGGGGTGGTTGAATAGGTCGAACCCCTGCCCAGGAATACAATATAAGAGGCTCCTGACCCAAATTTTGTGTTGTCAATTCCAGGATGAAGCCTGCTCCCCAGAGAGTGAGGCGGTGTCTGCCTTACCCCATCAGGAGGTAAGGGGATGGCAACTAGCCTCAAGGGCTTCAAGCCTTTGGGGGGCCTAGTCAGGGAAGTAACCATATCCAAGATGCAAGGGAAGATGTTCCATGACTGTCGAGTGTACAAAGTACTTCTCTTGCAAGAGAAGGAATGGGGTTCTGGCCTGCCAAATAAAAGGTAAACCATTCCGGGTCTCTGTGTGGTTACTGGAAGGAAAGGGGTTCCTGTAGGGACTACTCTGGCAACTCCCTACAGGATGGATGCTCTGTACTGGAGAACTACCAGCCTGTCCCGTTGCTACTCCCACTACCATCCGCAGAGACTCAGGATTCCTGGCCTACAGAAAGTGAGCTAACAGCACCAGATACATGCTGATCTCCCTTAGAGGGGGGGAAAGGTGTTACACAAGCAAAGAGTATTTTAAATTAAAAAATCCAGACGTACACTGATTGTAATGTAATGCAGTACTATTTACTAAACATATTATATATAACAAATATTTAGATCCCTAATAACTTCTAAAAGCACAGATGTTTTATAGTGCATAAATTAAAACAGATTCTCTTTTTTTTTACCTTTATCGGATCCAGGGGGCCCTACGATAGTTGAATCTCAGTGCTTAAAGCTCTGAGAAACCCCCAGTTGCAGATAAATTAGCATTCAAATCTCCTGACATAAATATTCGTCTGGTAGAACAATAGGGCTACTAGGATCACCTTTAATCCAGACGCCAATGGAAAGTTGCATAAAAATGATTAGGAAATTATGTTTCAGTTTTCTATAGCACACAAATGAAGAACATGAACACCTGAATTGAACAACATGACACAGACTCAACATCACTCATATTATGTGGCGATATAATCACAAAAAGACCTACAGGTACAGTATGTTCCAACAAGAAAATACATAATCTGAATAACATAAAAAACAGATGACATTTCAGGGCCATCCCATTCTTTATTGTGCAAGGAGCTTAAATTGCTAATTTCTGGAATCTGACGTCATAATACCATTGTTAAATAGCATTAATTAGCTTTTCGGGGACAGATAATATTTTTTAAAAATGCTAAAAAAAAATAATGTGAGCTACATGAATTCCTGCTTTAAGGCATGTTTATGGAAATGTCTCCAACTTGAACATTCACCTACCTTCTACAGAATTTTAAAGCATGATTCTCACCAAAATGATTTGTTTGTTTTTACCTTTATACAGAATTGATCAAGATGGGTCAAAAAGGTCCCTAATGAATTGCACTCTTCAAATATAAATGCTATGACTGTATAAGTCTGGGGGTCTTAGGTGCCTAAGGCCTTCATAAATGAAATCTGACCACAGGGTAGATACTCACAAGGTATGTTAAAATATTAAAAATAATAAAGTTTTATTACATCAATAGAATAAATTACGATGTGATTAAATATTTACAGTGAGAATAATCTTAAAATCCCCATCGGCGAGGTGGCATCTCAATGATATATTAATTGGAGTATGGCTTGTATCTAGGTAACCGGTGTCAAGACCGTAATGTTAGCCACTGGTTAATCAATATCTAATGGTACTGTATAATGTAGATCCCAGGATCAATTGCCAGAAGAAAGGTGATATAGTTTCAAATATCACAGTAAAGGTGTGTAAATACTGTTGTATGCCAATATTTAAATCTCCATATTGTGTGTGTGCGTGCGTGCGTGCGTGCGTGTGTGCGTGATAGTAATGGGGCAGTGGTAATTTACTTCCTGGTAAAATATTTTTTAAATAAATAAATAAGTGTGTTGGTCTTGAGAATAGTTCTCACAACAGCATGTTTAAAGGGGAAGAGGTAAGAGGTGAAAATGTGAGAGTACAGGGATCAGACTGGGAGCCAGAGTTTAGATGATTTGGAAAGGAATGTGATCAAGCTGGCAGGTAGTAGAGAGAAAGGAGAAGAGTAACTGAGATACAGAGGATCCCCGTCCCAGGGACCTTACAAAAAGTCTTCTGTGGACCAATTTTGGGGACCCACCAGCTTCTTTCAGTGTATCCTCAGTACATAAAACATCCAAATCAGGCACATCTTTAGACTCAATAAGAGATTGCAGGGGACTTTTGGGAACACAAGAGAAAGGAAATGCCAGGATTACCAAAGAAACTTCAAGAGGCAAAGATTAGTCTAAAACATGTTAATGACAGTACATTTGATAATGTTTTGATATTTACAAAATAATTCAGTGAACTCCTCCCATGTAGAGGTAAGATCGGTAACAATACATTATTAATTCACTATTAATTACAGTAAGGGTGTGCAAACTGGGGGGTGTAAAAATTTCTGGGGGGGGCGCAACGCTTAAATAAAATGCCGGGGGAGCGCCGGAGACCTCTAAATTCCCTTACCTTGTCTCTGGCGGCTTCTGGCGACACGTTGCCATGGCAACGTGACATCACATGACGTCGTGATGTCACAGAGGCCAAAGACAAGGTAAGAGGGAGGGGCATGAGCAGGGGGGAAGAGCAGGCAGGGGGGGGCACAGACACAAAAGTTTGCGCACCCTCTGGTGAGTTATGGTGGGATACGTTGTAGTGTCCTTCATTAACACTGCCATTGAATCCTATCGACTCTCTTTGATATTCTGCCATATAATGGGATATGTAGCATTATCAGGAGGAACAATGAAGTCTGCTACATCTGTATATGGAAATATGCAGTGGTCGACAAATCACCAAAAAATCTACTCGCCGAACTAAAAAATCTACTCGCCACATAGTACCACACGTGTGCTGCTTGGGCCAATAGAAGCTCGTCACGATGTTAAATCCACTCGCCCGGGGCGTGCAAATGTATAGGTTTGTCGAACACTGGAAATATGTATTGCAAGCACAAAAAAAAGACGAAAAAAATGGGCTTAGCCACTAAAAGGGAGTATCTGTAAGCTTACTGAAATAAACAGGCTTACTAAGGACCTTTTTCTATATAGTTTGATGTGGCTGTTTGGGCCATTTATTGTGTCAATAGGGATTTTCAGCCCAAAATGGCCACTTTGGACTGCATAGAATTTACACAAAATATGGTACAGTTACTGATATTTAGTTTTCTATCAAGTCTTATGCATTTCAAATGAATGTCATACAGCTCAGGAAAAATCCTACTTGCTGCAGTGACCTTGTGCGACTATATTAAAATCTCTATCTTTCTGCCAGTAAGAGACCTTCACTGTGATTCTCTCTGCAGCACTAACTTCTCTTACATTCTCACTAGTAACTCCTACTCACTTGACGATTCAAGAAGGCTCAAACTGATAGTATTTACGTAACACTTTACAGAGTCATTTTGCAGACACTGTCCCTGCCCCGTGGAGCTTACAATCTATGTTTTTGGTGCCTGAGGCACAGGGAGATAAAGTGACTTGTCCAAGGTCACAAGGAGCCGACACCGGGACTTGAACCAGGTTCAGTGCCAGAGTCAGTGTCTTTACTCACTGAGCCACTCCCTCTCTTCAATAGGAGATTCTAACCGATAGTACCCCGATTGGTACCATCACAGTTTAATGAATAACCCCCTATGTCTGAAAACCAGAGTAGTACATGGTGTCCCAACTTCTGTTATCATGATTTGATGATTATTGCCCTTTACCTCCTACCTTCTGTGTCCCAATATAAAATTCCCTCATACATGCAACGTGCACAAAACCTTCAAACCTTTGTGAACATCCCTTTCTTTCATTGTTGATAGGGAATTCAGTTTTCAGACATGCATTCATATGCAGTATTGAAGAGATGGAAATAAATGCAAGAACATGTCTGAGTGTAACTTACAAGGCCTTGTTCTATCTTGATATCTGGCAGGAAGAAAGCATGAACATACATTTAATTATATTGACTGCTATTAAAAATTATATAACTATGGCAAGCTATTCGAAAGTGTGCATAAAAGATGATAACAATTAATTGCTGAATATGCTAAATATTTTAAGCCCGCTGTTTATGCAATCCACAATTATATGCACCTAATAAAAAGCAGAATTAGATCTGGTAACACTGAAGTGACAAATGAAGACATACATCTTCTTTGAAAATGTAACAGGGTATGTCCCATTATACCTTTCTTTTCCCCCTGTTATCCCTGTTATGTAAGTCCTGTTAGCTGCAAGCAGTAACAGGTTAAATCTATGGGCTCTTGACCCCCCTTATGAGTGATAGAAGTAAGGTGGTGACTCATGGCTTGTGTAAGCCTATCAGGGATAGTTATAGACCATGAGCTCACCCCTTCTTGAGTCTCCAAGGAGGGCATGACCAAGTTAGTCAGAGTCCTGCTTGAGCTCATGAATAGAGAGGAAGCAGAGAGCTGCGAGTCTCTCCTATGGCAGGATGAGCGTGCTCACCCCCAGCCTCTGAGCTGGGGGAACAACAGATTTAGCCAGATGCCCTATACAACCAGGGGCAAAGCACCATCCAGAGGAATTGAACCTCTGAGACCATGCACCGCTGTGAGGAAGAACCAGAGAAAGAACCTAAACTTGTCCTGATCTCCACAATAGCGCAGATCAGCTCAGCTCTCCTGACCCTAACAGGTATTGCACCACACACTAGGTAGCATAGGCTGTGTAATCTCCCATGGGGGTGGGGGGGGAAGGGGGTACAGTGCCACAATAATAATAAAAAAAACATACTTACTGTATCTTATCATCCCAACTGTGATTTTCCCCAAGGTATAGAATTTAAATTCAGATTACACGAAGCATAAAAAAGCACTTCAGAGTTATGAAATATTGATGTTTTCAGTAAGGCAGTGTTCTCCCAAATTGATAGACTAGCCACTAGAGTGTAACAAAACCCTGCATTTGGTGGTAAATTATATATTTTCATTAAGTAGACATACTGTCCTTACAGTAGTTCTCTCATAAAATGTTACCAATTTCTGCCATCCAATATTTGTTTAAAAACAACATTTGTGGGGTTGTTTCTGAGAGAACACAACTATTTCCAAAGGAGTAATCAGCATGCAAATCTTAGGATAAAGTTCTTCAACAATTTAACTCATACAGTATGGAGCAAATGCTATTTGAATATGATTGTTGAAGAGCAGAACTAATCTTAATATATAAAATCGAATGGTTGGTACTAGCTGCGGTGAATCTGATTGGTCCTCAGCCTCTGGCCAATCAGATTGGTGGGTCTGACGTCACCCAACTGCCACTCTCTTCCCCCTCGGCGCCACACACACACACACACACACACACACACACACCGGCGTTCATCTTTCCCTCCCGTCACCCATCTCTCCCCTCCCGGCACTCATCTCTCCACTACCGGCACACACCTCTCCCCTCCCTCCGCTCACCTCTCCCCTCCCTCCGCTCACCTCTCCCTCCCTCTGCTCACCTCTCCCTACCTCCGCTCACCTCTCCCTCCCGGCGCTCCGCTCATCTCCATCCCCGGTGGGGGAACAGGCAGTGGCCCGGCAGGCTGCCTGCTCTCCCCGCGCGGTCCCTTCTCCGGCTTTTCCCCCTCCCGACGCCGCTCGCCGGGTGTCGCGCTCGGTTCACACACACACACTGAAAGGCGGTTACGTCAGGAGGACCCCGGGGCGTGGAACGTCATTAGGTTACGTCACGGGGCGGAGCCTCGGATGACTTTTAACCCTCTGGCTGCCGTGTGTGTGTGTGTCTCTCACTGTGTGTGTGTGTGACACTGTGTGTGTGTGTGACACTGTGTGTGTCGCCCCCCCCTGCCTTTCACGCCCCCTCCCTGCCTTTCACGCCCCCCCCTGCCTTTCACGCCCCCCCCTGCTTTCACGCCCCCCCCCTGCCTTTCACGCCCCCCCCTGCCTGCCTTTCACGCCCCCCCTGCCTTTCACGCTTCGCCCCTGCCTTTCACGCCCCCCCTGCCTTTCACGCCCCCCCTGCCTTTCATGCCCCCCCCCTGCCTCCGGGCAATGCCGGGTATATCAGCTAGTAGCTATATAAGAATAGAAGTATGATACAGCAAGTCTTAAAATATAAAATATAAATATACCCTTTAGTCCCATCTAATGCCAAGATGAAAAAGATGGGTGCCCCATTGAAATGTTGTGTGACTCATGGAGTTCGACTATCTTTTCCTGGTCTGTGTGTGTGTGTGTGTATATATATATATAATTATATAAAATTATATTTAACAAAGTCGCATAAATGCACAATCAGCATATATATATATATATATATATATATATATATATTATATATATATATATATATATATATATATATATACATGTAGAGGTATCAGTAACGTGTTAGTCGAGCTTCAATAATCTAAAAATAAATAGATGATACCGTTCTGTGGCTAACGAAATGCTTTTATTTGTGCGAGCTTTCGAGATACACTGATCTCTTCTTCCGGCGATGTTACAATGAATGAAGCAAGGATTACTTAAAAACAGTGTCTCTTGGAATGTTATCTGTGCTGGTCCTTCCCCCGGTGTGGATGAGATTTATGGCTGGAGGTGTCAAAGGGTAACTGAAAGCAAGTGAAGAAAGAGTGTGTATGTGTATCAGTGTGAATAAAAATGAATGGAGAGCCAACAGTATAAACTGTGCTCTACACAAGGTGTGTGTGGAGTGAGAGGGGATATGAATGGTGTGGGTGGGTGTGGAAATGTGAGAGTTTGTAGCACAACTAATATTGTGTGTGGATACTATGTGGTCCCTATTGGTGTATAGGGATGGAAAAATAAGGAGTATTAGTATGTGTGAGAGACAGCTGTGTGTGCATCCATATAGCACAGTATGTACATACATGGCCTTTAGCGCTCATGGGAAGAGAGTTCGCTAGTGTCAGTAATGACTCATAAAATTTCGATCTCTGTTTAGGCCACTGCTAAGTGTCCCGAACAGTTGCATAAATTTGTATTCATGCAACCGTCTCTCTTTCGGGGTTTTAAGATTACCTTTGAGTATGGCAACCCTCAGATCGTTCATCTTATGGCCAGAGTCAGAGAAATGTTCGCCAACAGGACTGTCTCTTGTTCCGCGTGTGATGCTGTGGCGATGCAGGTTCATTCTCTTGTTTAGCCCCTGTCCTGTCTCACCTATGTAGTAGCATCCCCCTGGGCATTTCATGCACATGATGAGGTACACGACATTGCTGGAGGAACAGGTGAACCCTCCTCTGATTTTGTATTCCCGATTCTTGTGTGGTATTTGTATTGTGTCCGCTGTGTAGAGCATTGCGCAGGTTTTGCATCTTGGGTCCTGGCATGGTTTTGTCCCGCATTCAGTTGTACTGCTGAATACTTTACTCCTCACCATAATATTCTTGAGATTATGGGGTTGTCTGTTTGATAATAAGGGTGCTTCAGGGAAGACCTGTTGCAGTCTTGTATCTTCCTGGAGGATGGTTTGTAGTTTCCTGGCGATCTTGCGTAGGGCTCCTAGGTGTGGGTTATATGTGACCACCAAAGGTACCCTGTCGCTTGTCTCCTTCTGTTTGTATTCAAGGAGATCACTTCTTGGTATTCTGGTGGCTTTGTGAATTTGCTGGTCTACAATTCTGTGGTTATATCCACGGTTTATAAAGTCTGATCTCAAGGTTTTAATCTGCTGGTCTCTGTCTGCTGTGTCGGAGCATATCCGGTTGTATCGTATGGCTTGACTGTAGATGGTTGCATGTTTGGTGTGTGTCGGGTGGAAGCTGTTGTCCCTCAAATAGCTGGCTCTGTCTGTAGGTTTGCGGTATACAGAAGTCTGTAGTTGGTTGTTCTTTATAGTAATGGTGGTGTCTAGAAAATGTACTTCATCCGGGGAATGGGTGAGTTTGAGGTTGATGGTCGGGTGGAAAGTATTGAAGTTGTCATAGAACTGTAGGAGGTCCTGTTCGCCAGAGGTCCAAATCAGGAGGATGTCATCGATGTAGCGAAGGTATGTAAGGGGTTTCAAGTGACAGGTGGACAGAAAGTCACTTTCCAGTTTTGCGCAGAACAGATTGGCATACTGTGGCGCCATCCGAGTACCCATAGCGGTCCCGGTTGTCTGGAGGTATGTGTCATTTCCAAATGTGAAGTAGTTATGGGTCAGAATAAATTCAATGCATTTAGTCACTGTCTCTGTGAGTGGCTCCTGCGATCCCAGAAAGTATCTGCAGGCTGAAATCCCATCCTCGTGGGGGATGTTTGTATAAAGTGACTCTACATCCATAGTTGCTAGTAGTGTTCCTGTAGGGAGGGGGCCAATGGCATTCAGTTTGTTTAGCAGGTCGGTGGTATCCTGGATATAGCTGGGTGTGTTCCGGACAAGTGGTTTTAGAATGCCCTCCACCCAGCCAGAAATATTCTCGGTAAGTGTGCCAGATCCAGAGATAATAGGGCGCCCAGGGTTACCCTCTTTGTGAATTTTAGGGAGCATGTAGAATGTGCCAGGTTTTGGGTTAGCTGGTATCAGGTCCAGAATTTGTTCTCTTGTGTGGATCGGGAGTGTTTTAATGATCCTGTTGAGTTCTCGCATGTTTTTTTTAGTTGGATCCTCCTGCAGTTGGGTGTAGTACTTTGAATCAGAGAGTTGCCTGTGTGCTTCCCACAGGTAGTCTGTGGTGTTCATTATGACCACTGCTCCTCCCTTGTCCGCAGGTTTGATTGTTATGTTGTGGTTGGCCTTTAGCGATTCTATGGCTCTCCTCTCCATCAGTGTCAGATTATATGTTTGTTTCCTTACTTTGTCCAGGATGGTGGTTTTGGCGCTGTGTCTGAAGCTTTCAATGTACCGGTTGTATATGCTGATTGTGCATTTATGAGATTTTGTTAAATATAATTTTTTAAAAATTTGTGATATTTATGTGAACATATTTT
Source organism: Ascaphus truei (assembly GCF_040206685.1). Lineage (NCBI taxonomy): Eukaryota > Metazoa > Chordata > Amphibia > Anura > Ascaphidae > Ascaphus > Ascaphus truei. The sequence goes on from NC_134484.1 coordinate 99,678,451, forward strand.
TCTATCTTTGACAATATTGGTATGTGCAGTGTCTTTACTTAAGTTTTGTGCTCCTACTTTTTTGTACAATGAGAAATTACACAGGGGTAATTTATCAAAGGCTACTGGCTGCAAAATTGGGACAATTGCATTACATTTCTGAAGCTAATCTAATTTTCCCCCTTTGACAAATCTAATGCAGCATTCTTACTCCAGTTTTGCAGACAGTAGAAATTGATACATCCTTCCCTCCCCCCCAATTGCAGTGTGAACCCAATCTGAACCCCTTCAGTCTACATTTGTGTCGCCCCAAAGGCAGACGCCTGAAAGGGTTCCCAAAGAGCTGCTCCCCTCTGCACAGAACCAGCGTGCTATGGGTTAAAATCTGTTTGATTACTTCTATGTGTTTTGTCAACCCTGCCCATTGGAATGTTAATGACCCAGGCGGACAAAGGACTTTGAAGCCACAGCTGCATTAAATCTGAACCCTTCAGTCTACATCTGCATCGCCCCAAAAGGTGGACAGCCTTTGGTGCAGCCAAAGGGTGTGAGACGTTCGCTGATGTTTCATAACGTTAAGCTGCTCTATTTAAATCTGGAACTCACAAGCCCTTTTATTGCCTGTAAAGAAGATTGGTCTTTCTGGACTCGCTGGTTCGCCAAATGAAGATTTTCTTAATTAAATGGATGCAAATGAATGTCCTACCTTTCAATATGTATCAAATAGTCCAGGGCACGGTTATTTTCTTAATTTAATCAGAGACATATAGAAAACATCTGTTATAGCATCATTTCAGTCATCAGGTTTGCATCATTCAGGCATATAGAATGTAGTTATAGAGTGGATAATCCTTAGTTGTTATTAGCTTGGTGATGTTAAATGATTCTGAATTCCATAAACTAAAATGCAATCTTTATACATTTCTCTCAATATAGCAATCACATGTTTTTCTCATTCTCATCTCAAAATACTATTGATTAATTATTAATGTTAGAACCAATATTTCTTCATTTACTTTGATGAAGAAGAACATTTTTGTTCTGTCACTAAATAACTATGTTCTTAATTCTTTAAAACCTAAGGCTAAGGCCCCGCTCCCTCCGTCAGCGCTCCCGCACTGCAGACAGGCGGGGCGCTGACATACACAGACCGCGATATGCGGTCTGTAGGGAGCGGGAGCCGGAGCAGGAGGTGGGCGGGAGTGGGAGGCTTGAGCGGGAGGGGGCGTGGCTTGAACGGATGGACCCACTACTCTCCCCCCCCCTCCCTCCCTCCTCCCTCCCCCCCTCCATGGGCTCGGGCTGGCACTCATACACAAACGCAGGCACTCTCTCACACACACACGCACGCAGGCAGGCACTCATACACATACACATACACATACACACACACACAGAGGCAGGCACTCACGCACTCAGGCACACACATACACAAACACAGATAGGCACTCAGACACACACATACATACACACACACAGACAGGCACTCACGCTGCTTTCCCTCCACACTCCTCCCCACTCCCCGAAGCCTCTCCTCCTCCCGAAGCCTCCCCTCCTCCCGAAGCCTCCCCTCTTCCGCAAACATTTCTACACCTGGCGGTATTTAAATTCTTATCTTTGCAGTCTAACTTAATACTAAATTAGCCAGTTACATTCTGGAATATATATGAATATAGCATAATTAATATTTAGGATTGAAATCAAGCCTATCTTCAGCCTGTACCCAATTTTCCAATTAACCTGGCATTATAGATTGTAAGCTCTTTGAGGCAGGGCCTCTTCTAACACATTGCAGCCCTATCCTACCTCTTCTAACACAATTTTAATATGGTCTGTAAATGTTACATTTGCCCATAATCATATCTTTAACTGGCCATGAAATGTCTGTGAATTAACTGTATAACCTCTGTTCATTTAATGACACTATGTATTGTTATAACTCTATGCCCAGGACATACTTGAAAACGAGAGGTAACTCTCAATGTATTACTTCCTGGTAAAACATTTTATAAATAAATAAAATATTCTCATTCTTCATATGAGGACTACTTATAATTTATTACAAACTTTTTATAACATACTGCTCACCGAGAAGCTCAGTTGGAGCCTAGGGAGGACACCCATCCCAAACCTACAACCGAAACCTACCTACAACATATAGGGGACAGGTGAGGAGGACCAACACGAGGTAGGAACACAAGGGGGGAGCAGGAAAGCTGTCTGACAGGGTATTAGGGTCTGTTTGACAGGTTTTGTAAAAAGGAAGGTTTTTAGTACATTTCCGAATGGAAGCAAAGCATCCTGATTTCTTAAAGCAGCAGGGAGCTTATTCCACAATCTTGGGGTAGTCCTTGAAAAAGCTCTCCCTCCAGCTTTATTGACCTTAAGCTGAGGCTCAATCAGTTGAGGGGCGATGGCAGATCTAAGGGCCTGATTGGAGAAATTACTGATCAGGCAGTTCTGAAGATAAGGAGGGGGGGGGGAGGTATTCATGGGTAGCTTTAAAGGAAAGGGCCAGGATTTTAAAATTAACCCTATGCTCCATTTGTCTTTTCAGAAGAAAACATTGTCAGCGTGCATAAATCATGAACGAGCAATGCTTCTAAAGGTTGATTGATATGCATGCAATATCGATAATTGCAAAATGATTGCAATGATTTGCATTATAGATTTAAATCAGGAGGTAAGAGTAACTATCACACAAATGATTTATTCACATGCTATTCCCTTAAATCCAATCACCTTCGATATTGGAGTCACATCCCAAATATATTGCAGATCCCACACTGCAATGTCACAATAGAATTTTGAAGAAAATGTCCCTTTTTCTGCAGCCATCTAACAAAAGTATTCATGTATCTCTGTCCAAAGTTGATCTTTGTCGGTGTGCTTATTTTTTGGCACCATTCATTCCTGTAATCTAAATATAACCTTGTAGCTAGGTATGCAACAATAGGAACCAAAAAGAGAGAGAAAACGTATCTCATATAAAAGACCTTGACCCTGGTGTCATGTGCTATGGAAATAAATCTAATTACCTTTTTAAAGTGTGAATTACCGTTACAATATCACCTTACATTTGTAAAATATAAAGGGAACTAAAGTAGCAATCCAAGCATTATTCTACATGTGTGTTTTTTTTAATAAATCTACATGTGTGTTTTTTTAATAAATCTTTTCTATAGTATTAGATAATACTTAGGGGGTCATGCACTAAGCAGTGATAAGTGCTTTTAAGTGAGATAAAAAGCCATTATAGTGTGATATTGCCTGCTGTGAGATTCACAAAACAGTGATAAGTCTTTTAAGTGAGATAAATGCCTTTATAGCGTGATACTGTCTGCTATGAGATTCACAAAGCAGTGATAAGTGCTTTTAAGTGGGAAAAAATGCCATTATAGCACGATACTGCAGTGAATCTCACAACAGGCAGTATCACGCTATAAAGGCATGTATCTCACTTAAAAGCACTTATCCCTGCTTTGTGCATAGCACCCAGAAAACCCACTTATCACTGCTTAGTGCATGACCCCCTATATATCTTTGTTTAATTTTAAAATTAATCTCTTAATGCTATTTGTAATGAGTTTTAATATACTGAGCATCTTTTGATTTCTATAGCAGGTTTAACACACCTCTCCAGCAGTGCAAGATTTTTGCAACATTACCCTGTTGTGATAATTTGTTGCCAATAATCCCAGCAGTTTGAGTGGCAAACTGTAACAATAGATAATGTTATGCTAATTATATAAGGATACATTGTACCTGCTGAGTTACACTGACTGAAGGATTGCTTTGAAACTGAAAGGCAGCAATTTAGTGAACCCTGAAAAACAGGATTTTGCTGATCGATCACGGGCGAACCAATTGATCGGCAGCTTAGGTCATTCGTTTTCAATAAAGGGAATCAAATGCTGCATATATTAAAATCAAAAATTCTATTTAATGTTTGTTTGTTTTTAAGCTGCTTGGATTGCCTCTTTAAATCATCCTCTAAAAACAAACATTTAATTAAACAAGATTTAGATATATAAAATATTATTATGTGTCACAGTCTGAGTAAATTTGTTAAACAATAGGGGGCACTATTGCTAATTATCAAAGCATTTGCCCATTGTACTACAGCTGTACATTTGGCTTAGAGAGGAAATTGTACACAAAATGCTTACCAAAGTATACTCTGTGTAGCCCCCTCTTTGGGGACTACTAGTTCTGTAGAGGGATTAATTGCCTTAGGGGAGTTAACAGTGTGGACTCACTCAGGTTACTCCCCTCCACCACCATGTGATGTATGATGTCAAGGTAAGGGTATATATAGCCTCCTCTTATGTTCTAGAAGCAGGTTCTTCAGAGCTCGGACTGAGGCCCTCACTTTGAGTCCCGTAAATAGGTTTATATTTTATAGGTAGCACCTCTTGAGACCCATGAGGATAGCCTCCAAAACCCTTTCCCCCTTATGGGGCGAGGGGAATCCTCATCTACTCCCTTAGGAGCAGGCATCCACAGAGGAACGCTGTAGAATTTGGACTGCAGCCCCTTTTTATTACAAGGGAAGGGTCCCGGGTCTTAGTCCTGGTAGGTGGGCAGTACCTCGGACTTGGGCCCACCCTCCCCCCTTGTAACAAAATGAGAATCTTATACAATGGGTTCTCTTAAACATGTGGATGCCAAAACGCTCTATGCATAGTTTGATATTGGTATCTGTTTCTTTCCTAAGAGTACTGTCCATCTTCCTGCCTGCTAAGAGCATTGATCCGTTTCCGCATAAATGTCAGTCTGCTAAAGGTGATTTAATACTGTATATTGCGGATATTTCATCATAAATCATAATAAGTTAATTAGTACGTCAGGCATCATTGGATAAACGATACAGTTTCCTCTGTGAAGTGAAATGGTTGGATCTATGCAGAACATACAGTCACACCTTAGATCAATGTGTATTAACGGCAGTGGCATGTTTAAGGGGTTTACATCTGTGTTATCGGCATCTTTTGTTACCAAATTCTAACACCTATTAGTATTTTTAGATTAAAAAAAATTAAAGTTGATTTGTAAACATGGGGAGCTGAGGCTTGGGAGAGGTTTCCAGTTACTCTATTTTCTATGGTGGTTGTTCAACAAGAGATGGCGCATGTAATCCTTCCCTTCCTCATCACTCTGCTAAGGACAGGGTGGGCTAAGGGTAGAGGAAGCACCTGATTGACTGGCACACTGCCATTCTGCCACCCGAAGAAGAGAAAGCTGTGCTCGATTCCCAAACAAACACAGACAACTATTTGCTTTGAGGAGGGTTAGATTAGTTTCAGAAAAATTATTAGATTGTAAAATTGTTTACATAATGTTGGTTTTTGGTCTGCTACGAGGGATTACCCCTTTAAATGAAATAAGGTTAACATTATTCTTGATACAAAACTCGATATGTTTGTCCTACGGATGCAGCAAAATGTTCTCCAGATAACTGTTCTCCTGATAATGTAATCAAAATATTAAATGGCAATATTGGCTTAAAATATCAACTTATATCCTGACATATCACACCAAGTGGAACAATGACGCATATTTCATCTGTAAGCTCCTAAAAAGAATTGCAAATGGAGACTCATCATTTACAAAATGAAAAAAATGTTTTCATAAATACTCATAAAGAAGCTGACAAGAACATGATAGTTAAGTATCAAATGCATGAATATACAGGTCAGGCCTTGGCAACGATAGAAATGAAAAATCAAAGCGTGAGAAGCCCTATGTTTATGGAACACTGCATTGCTGTCAGCTGCCATAAACCAGAGAATTGGTCTAGAGGAAGTCATGGTTGCTTTGCTTTTTTTAATGAAGTAGGATGAAATAACAAATGAATAATCATAACAGCACTAATATGTCACTTTCCTAGATGATCACATCTTGATGTATGAATGTGCATCGTGTTGAGCGGAGGTTCAAGCATGACCTCTTTTACAGCTGTTTTTTTTTCATTTCTTGTTGACTATTTCAATTATGAAGAAGAAAGAAAACTGTAGGTAAGTTATTGTGATGTTTTCTATAGTTTAAAGGGATCGTAAAGAACAGCCAGTTGCCAGCATCATTCTTTTTTCTTTCTTTTTTTCTCTAAAGGCAAAATTCTCTTTTCGTGTAACTTAATATTTGCTTTAAAATATGGCATTAAATGGGTGAGTGAGCATTAACTAATGGGTCCTTAGCGATCAGTGCAAAGGAGTATACAGTAACTCAAGACAGATTGATTATTGGTATATAGAAAATCATATTAAACATCTGCCCAAATCTGAAACAAGATATCCTTTTCAATCAGGCAAATACAATTATGGTGCATTAACCTAGTCCTGTAATAATAAATAATTCAACAGCCATTTATCAAACCTACTGAACCCCTTCAGTGTTGGGAGGCCTGCAATGTATTACAAAGCAAAGCAATGAGCTACAGCCCCCTCTAGCACTGAAGGGACTAAACTAATTATTTTAGTGAAACTTGGCTTTTGGCAGTGGGTTGGAAACTAGTAACTACTGTACTGTATATTACAATCAGGGCTGCTGACACAGGGGGGGAGAGAGCCAGGACAAGTGCCCCGGGCGTACGGCCAGCTGGTGCCGAAAGTTCAGCCTGCCCGTATGTCTGGCCAACTTTCATGTCCCACCTGCCGAGGTCTCCCTGCATGAGGTGGGACCCAAGGTTTCTTCCACTACTGGGCCCTCCCTGTCCACCATAACCCTCCCCAAAACTTGGTCCGAACAACCTATGCCAGAACATTTGGCCGCCCGGAACCCGGGACCAACTTCCCCCGTTTGGACACCTTAGCCAATGTGCACCTCAGGGGTTTGAGCTCCCTTCCGCTGTAGGCCCTTACTAACCCACCGCCCCGCTCAGATACCCAGGGTCCATGTCCAAAACTTTGGAAAAGCTCTTAGCAGGCCTGATTACAACATTGATTTAATGTACTTTATTCGCCTGTGAACATCACATCTGCTGCCTGTTCTGTGGTGGCATGGCAATGACCCATGATCGATACAAATTTCAACTACGTTCACCAGGTGCATGTGTTTCATAAATCCAACCATAATGTAAATATACTGAATATAGTTCACAATGGGATATATAATAGATGTAACTGAATAACAAATATTAACGATGGTGGCTGCCATATATTGAAGTACATGATATACTCCCAGTCGAACTATCTCTTTAAAGACAAAGTGTATGTAGCCAGGCCGCTCCTGCCAGTCAAGCCCCCCCCCTCACCTTGCTAGTGATCGCGGGGGCCGCCGAGTCCAATGGCGGTCCCGTCGGCCGATCACAAGAGTGGGAGCGGTGAGGACCTGGCTTCAAGGAGGTTGCCGGGGACGCGCGCGGCCGGTTGCCAGGGCCGCGATCGCGCTGCGAAGGCTCCTGGCGCTCCCGAAGCAGGGCGGCAGGGCGCCGCCATTCCCTATGTGGTCGCGCATGCGCAGTGAGTCCCTGCATGCGGCGGCCAGCCAGGGACATTGCGCATGCGCAGTGATAAGCGCGCGAACAGTAGCCTACCAGGGAAGGCTCTTGGAAGGGACTACAAGTCCCAGGAGCCTCAGCAGCGCCCCACGTGACGCCAGGGAGCCAATAGGGCTGAAGGATTGCTCTGGAGACAGATTGATACATTTCGCGGGCTTAGAGCAACGACAGTTGGAGCTGGGAGCAGGAAGGGGAAGGAAGGGTGTAGTGAGCAAGTGGCTCCTACACCAGGTAAGGTTCCCCAGGTCCCAGACAGGCCCCAACTCCCCACCAGGTTAGTGGGTAAGTGATAAGGGACGGCCCCAGGTTAGGGACCCTGCCCTTAGGTGCGTGTGGGGTGCAATCTTGTCAGGTCACGGCTGTTAGTGCTGTGAGGGCTGGCAAGAGGGCATCGTGTCTAGATTGCAGTGCGTTGCTGCAGGTGCTGGGAGTGTCAGTGAGTATTGGTTAGCAGTCAGGACTGGGAAGAGCTAGGGGAACGGATTAGGCCAGTAAACCCCTAGGCCCCAGGTAGGTCTTCACTCCCCAGCTTGTGGTGCTACAGGGACAGGCCCTAGGTTAGGGACACTGTCATCGTAACACTAGTGATAGATAGGGACACAGCAGACGCTGCGCTTCCTGAGAAGAGACTTGGGCTCAAGTCTGTGATAAAGATACAGAGACTATCTCCAGGGTTGGGCGCAGATCATCGGTGTTGCTGCAGAGGCCATCCGGGTGGGATCGCCCCAGATGGTAGTTCCTGTATTCATCCGTCATCGGATCCTTTGCAAAGCTTCGTTACAGGCCCGAGCAGCAGGTAACCCTTATCAACAAGTGCACCAACGATCCTACCTATTATTCACACAGGACCAGTGACTGCGCAGTCACACATACCTTCTCCATTTAAGGGTGCGAGACGTATTGTGTATGTGGTTACTGGACACGGGGTGGGATCACCTGGTGAAGGAGGTAGTGTCCTGCGAGACGCATTAGTTAGTGTCTCCTCTAGAGAGGGACACCTGTTGATCTGTTGATGTTATATGCAAGTATGTTTCCTATGCTCACCAGTAAAGGTATTGGTGGTTATACATACTGTGTGCTGAGTGATACATATTGTCCTGCGAGGAACCACTCCCACTCTGGTGGGAGCCATCACAGGTGGAGGCGCTGCACCGAGTACAGGGTTACTCATAATATACTTGCCCCAGGTTCCCCGTGGCGGAAGCTCAGCACTCCTGTGAGCCTAACAGGTAAAGCACCACACCCGGTAACAGTAGGTTCTCCGCACTCATACTATATCTGCGATTGGGTGGGGGAATACCCGTTACATGTATATTCAAACCTTTACATAAATATAGAACAGTAGCACACCTGATTACTTGTGGTGCTTCTCTGCAGCGGGTGTAGAAAGTTTGATGTTAGTCTATATTCAAACACACCATAAAATTGTTGAGCGAGTGAGCATTAACTAATGTTTCCTTAGCTGTCAGTGCAAAGGAGTATACAGTAACTTCAGACAGATTGATTATTGGTATACAGATGGGCATAAAATTGCAACCTGATGAGGCCTAGCATTAGTATTTTTTAGTAGTAGCACCTTGAAAAATCACTAACTTTAATGTAAAATAAATATCTAAAGAAATTAAAGTTTGGCAGAAAATAACAGTTGATTTTTCATTCAATGCTGTGTTCAATTCCTCACAAATGTATTAGAATCAAAAACAAAATTTATAACGCTCCTCTAACTCCTTAACTAGGTGATAAATCGTGCTGCACACTTCAGCCAGGCTAAGGGGATAAATATTGATTCCAGATATATGGCAGCACTGTACAAAGTACATGTACTGATCTAGATTGTATTTATAATGTTTATAGTACTTCAGGCGAGATCCTAGGAAGAACATGTATGAAGATGATGTCATTTGGTCCAATAACAGTGCAAACACATTGTTTGGTTCAATTTGCACTAGCGGAACATACACTATATGAAACAAATTTGACTTTTTTTTATATCTGATCCAAATCTCCTGAGTGAAAATTGTAATTCCACCGAAGACCTCCTGTGAAGTGGACGGAAAACCGCATACTGTAATTTACTGACAAGCTTTAACAAATCCAATTATAAAGTAATATCAACCAAATCCCCCCTTTACAGATACAGATATAGAATCATTTACTGGCGCATTTGTATTGCGGGTAGTGTGTACAGGCCCGATCATTTTTCGGCTGCTAGCAGCCGTCCCACTAATGTGTCACGGGCGGTGAAATGGAATTTTAGTGTTGGTTGTAATACTCTTACAAAAATTATAGTAGGCGCTACTGTGCAAGTGTGTCTTCAAAATCTTAATGCAATGTAACCCGTCCCTTGTCCCCATTCATTTAGTACGATATGATATGTAATGGTATTTAAATGTAACCCACCACTTATTCCCCTAAAAACTTCAGATGACGAAAAAAGTATTTTAAAATATGAAATATTTTTATTAAATGACAGTAAATGACTATGAAAAATACAAAAATACAAATTTATTTGCTCTTTTTCCAAATCTACAATCTTCTTCAATCAGCATCCTATTCGGGCTGGCTTGCTGCCTCTTGGACATTTTCACCTGTAACAAAAGAAGAATATGTTGTACTGTATATACTGTAAATAATCGAGAAGAAATACAGTAGTGTAGTGCACGAATTACACTGTGGGATACACGTGAGTTTCTATGGGACCTGGTTGAAATGCATATGCATCTCATTGAATTTCTGAGCATGCGTGTTCCTATGGAACCTGGCTGAAACACGTGTCATTGAATTTCTGCACATGCGAGTTACTATGGAACCTGCTTGAAACGTATACTGTATGCAGTAACTTTCACGATAATGGGGAGAGCAGGTCAATATGAAAACATAAACAACATACAATAGTGCAATATGTCTGTGATAGTATGTGGACTGAATATGTGAATCCACAGGTATATACTCGCATATTCCCAGTTCTTTTGAGCATATCCTGAATCAGTGGTAGTTGTGTGTGAATCCTTGTCAATCTTGTGTGTAAATTGAAGGTAGAGGACCCACTAATGCAGACTTGTAACAAAAATGTAGCAACATAAAATAGTATAAAAATGGCAAAATGTCCTTTGATCCTTTACATATGTATATATTTAGGTTTTTAACTATTATGTGTAAATATTTGTTGCATTAGAACCAACTCCTAACATATAGCTATTACACTATTAATTTGCATCTTCTATATACATTGTTTCAAATCCTAATATGTCCGATTCAGTAGGTGCTCACAAACTATGTTTCAGTTAGGAAGTCACTTTGAAACAGATTTGTGATTCAATTAGCTAGGACCCTGTTCAGAGGACGGTTTTCATGTTCCAAACAATCACTCTGAACCAATAAGATAAGGTCGGATAGTACTGTATGTAAAGGCAGTGTATGTGTGTAAGAATCACTCCTGATGAAAACCGCGAGTCGGTGAAACGTGTAAGTTAGCTGCTGTGGGAAGGATGCCCACGTAGTGCTGCTTCTGTTCCTGTTCACCATCCGGGGATCCAACCAGGAAGTGCGGGAACTACTTGTGAGAGATGCAATGAATGCCGAGGAGAGAGACGTCATTCCTGATATTGTGTTCAATGCTTTTATTGAATTGACACCATGTGAGTGTGCCATTTTCATACTATTTTATGTGGATAATTTTTTTTTTTTTTTTTTTTTTTACAAGTCTGCACTATTGGGTCCTCTACCTTTAATTTACTAAGGTTACCCCCCTCCAAGACTGACAAGGATTCACACACAACTGCCACTGATTAAGGATATGCTAAAAAGAACTGGGAAAATGCGAGTATATCCCAGTGGATTCACATATTCAGTCCACATACTATCACAGACATATTGTACTATTGTATGTTCTTTATGTTTTCATATTGACCTGCGCTCCCCATGATCTTGAAAACGACTCCAAAACGGGATTGAACAAGCAATCCACCCAAGGGTTAAGAGCTACAATCAACAGTTTTGGTTATCTATTGCTTGGTTGGTTATTTAAACACTTTCGTAAAAGGTTTTTCACTTGAAAATTCACTTTACTGTATGTTTTAATGAATATATCACTAAATACAATACACTGTTATTGATATTGATAATACTCTTTTTGGGTATATGCGCCTTAGATAACTTTTCTGTTTCTATGAAACGCATATGCGTTTCATGGAATTTCGGGATATTATCACAAAAAATAATTGAAGCATGAATTGTATAACATTACCTGACAGTATCGCTGGATGTGTTTCCTGCTCGAACACAGTGTTGATGCTCAGCAGCCCGCCAAACCTGCAAAACATGAATGAAAACAAGAAGTAAACCATGACTACAATAGGAATTTTTTGCATTTTTGAAATACTACAATAATGCAAAAAATGAACAAATTACTTGTGAGCACATTCACATGTCTCAGACATGTCTGCAACCCTGCCTTTCACTGTTATCTCCTAGCATACAGTACTTCCATTCAGGGGCGTAACTACATTTTTGGGCCCCCCCTGCAAAAATCTTGAAAGGATCCTCAAACATGCACCACAAAATAAATGTATATTCCACCAGGGTCCCCATGTCAGCGGCTTTGCGATTACCCCCACTCACACACTTTGCTCTCAGCCCCCCCCCTCCTCTGATACTCACTGTCCCCCCTCTCATCCTCATCACTCTCCTCCTCACACACACTCCCCTGACTGTCCCCCTTTTATCCCTCACATGTCTCATTCTTCCTCCCTCTCTCCCCCACCTCTCTTTGTCCACGCATTCACTCTCTCCCTCCTCTCCCTCCCTTATACAACCCCGTTCCTCACTCAATTCCCCACCAGACACTCTAAATCCACCAACCCCCACAAACACTCAATCACAACACACAACCACACTCAATCCCTCAATCACTCATGCCACACCCACTCTCAGTCACAACATACACACACAGCACACACACTTTCATCTGGGGTGTTAGTACTACCCATACACACACTTAATTCCCCCCCCCCCCACACACACACACGCACGCACACAATTTCCCCTACACACACACAAATCCCCCAGGGCTCTCTTCTCCCCCATACCCAACCCACCCATCCCCCACATACATTCAATCACAACACACAATCACAGCACAGACAACACACACACTCAATCATAACACAACACACAGACAACACACACAATCAGAACGCGCACACTCACTCATAACAGTCACACACTCTTTCACCTGTGGGGTAGTACTAAGCATGCTCCGGTCCCACGTGAGCTGTGAGCTGCTGCAAACTGGGGCGGTGAAACAGACAGGGGGAGGAGGGATTGCCTGTGTGCAGTGAAGGCCCCAGCTAAACTTCCAGCACTAGCCGGCAAGGCCCCCCTGCATCCTGTTCCCCTTCCCCCCCCCCCCTGCATCCCCCGCATTGCAGGGTTTAGCAGCACAGTAGTTAAACCACTGGAGCAAGGGATTCTGGGAAATAATGTGGATATGAGCAGTGTCAACTTTTGCTTCAAATCCATTTTGACATGGTCCCCTATAAGTTTATTCCTGCTGCATTAGACAGCTTTTCAGCACAGCCTGGGTTATTAACTCATTTGTATGTCATTTCCCAGAATCCCTTGCTGCAGTGGAAGCACTGTATGCTAGGAGATGGCAGTGAAAAGCAGGTTTGCAGACCGTCTGAAACATGTGAATGTGCTCACAAGTGTTTTTTTCATTTACAATATTACAAAATACAATCTTCCTCACCCACCATCTTATTTCTGTCTCTTTTACGTGTTCAAATGTTAAATAATTGTGAGATTTGTTTTTTGGAGAAGAAAATACTGGACATACATGAATTACAGTACAGAACCAGAACAGTATCGCTGGATGTGTTTCCTACATGAACATGGTGTTGTCATCAGCCCACTAAACCTGCAAAACAAGAATGAAAAAAAGAATGAAACAATAGATACAATAAAGTACTTAATTAAAAACATTTTCTGTAAAACTGTATTAGATTAAAAACATTTGATTAAAAAAAAACTTTATTTATTTAGTTCATAAAGTTGTCTTCTTTGCCCGGAGCATTCAAGCCCACAGCCCTCTGTGCTGCAAAATTGCAACGATGCAATCTTTGACGGTCTTGAATTGTTCAGTGCTCAGATTAAACTGCTTCTTTACTTCGTCTATAATTAATCTCCTCAAATTGGTGGGAATTGCCCTCTTCCCCCTCGAGCGGTCAATATTTATACACAACTGGGAATACTGCTCAAAACTGACATGGTGCTTGAAAATTAGCAAGGCAAATGGATGCGGCTGTCCTGCGCAGTTGCAGATCTTGAAAGATTTTCCTTTGGTATAACGAAAAGCAGGATGTCACATACTGCATTCCCACTGATCATCTGTGGACTGTGCCTCTGTGGTTCCGCAGGTGTGCTTGGGAAAGCAGACATAGCTAACTGCTCTGGGAAGATGCTTTCCTGCAGGTCTCTCCCTCCGTCAGGGGGGCTCGTAGCCCAAATGTCCCCCTTGTCTGTGATGTTCTGCTAATAAAGTTTTTTTATATGCGTCGTGGCGTCACCATGTTTGACTACAAATAAGATAGAGACATATTGGTTAGTTATAGCCCCTGAGGAAGTTCGTTAGAACGAAACGCGTAGGGCACCCTTTGCTTTGAGAGATTGTGGCATCCACTAGCCACGGAGGAACACCTATGCCTTCCAGCTTCGTACCATCGCACACAGTGTCAGTGGCGACCATTTCCAGAAGTGATGTCGCAGGCCGTTGCTCAGGAAGAGAAGAAGAGGAATGGAAAGTATGAGCCGCAGGATGGCTCCTACGTTGCATCTAGACCCCGACACTGGTGTGGTCACAAAGCCTGTTTTTACCTGCTGTGTGCAAGTGTATTTTCACTTCCATTATGTTCCAATAAATACATATTGCACTATATTTTTCTCTCTTCATTCTACATGGAGAATCTGGTCCTGTTGAAGGACGTGTTGCTGTTTGGTTGCAGAGGGGTTTTTCCTCTAAATTGTCTGAATTATTTAGATACCATGTGAGTGGGATTATCAAAAGCCTTATTTATACCAATCTTTGAATCACACATGATTGCATTGTATTCCCCATTATTTATATGATTTCCCCGGAGGATATTTTCGCTCTGTTACCTGTTCCTGCTAATTATTTGGAATAAGAAAGGAATTTAATTTTCCCCTTATGAGACAGAATTGGATGATGTTTCACTGGGGTGTTTTTTGTTTGCCTTCCTCTGGATCAATATACTGTAAATACAAATATAAGTATAAGTATCTGTCGTCTAAAATTAGCATTAGTTGAACATGATAGACATATGTCTTATTTTAACCTCATCTACTACTGTATGGAACTATGCAAGATGCTAAGCCATAAGAAAGTACATGTATGTACAGTATGTTCTCACTGAGCTAAAGTCATTAATGCATCAGCACAGGAGACATTTCAGTGTTACACAAGAAATTGTATCTCATTATATTTTATTATACGGACACCTGGGTCATATTTAATAAGCCTTAAGGCATCTTAATGTCCTAGAAGTCAGTGTTTTCCATTTAATGTTTCAATTTATTGGCACTTTCAGGGATTCATTAAATTCTAATATGGTTTACCGCAGATTAGTCCTGTGTAAATGGTCATTGAATTGAATAACCATTAAAGCAGAATCGAGCAGCAATATCCCTTATCGAAGCTTATGAATCCCAGTCTGTGTGTGTAGATTTTGTATGTTAGAAATTTCTTCTATGAATGCAGGTGCAAAGTAGAACGACTACTGTAGAGCCTTGAAATGGTGCTTTCAATGTATTTTCAATGACAGGATAAATGTCTCACCCCACAAAGTAAACTCAAACACCACTTTGAAAAATATTGAGAGGAAGTCAAGATGATCATTATCTAAGGTGGGGACCATTATGTTTGCCAAAGTATCCATTAAACCAACATTTCTCCATCACGCCAAATATTAAAACACTACTAAAGTGTAAGATCTTACTATATTTTTACACTGAAGTTTTCAACAATATTGTATTAGAATGACAGTTTCATCACATCATATTGTTTGTATCAATATAAATCACTAACCTCATTGAGTCAAAATATGTCTCGAAGCAATTCTTTAATTAAGGAACTAGCTCCGGACACTGAATCTAGGAGTCATTGTTAGTAGTGCAATGTGGATGCAATTAACCATTGCTCAAATTGTACTACACTTTTACAAGCTTCCTGCTTTTTGATTAGCTAAAGAGTAACTAAAGCCAAGTAATTAGATTGGACCCGCCCCAATCTAATATAATGGCGATTCTAGCATAAATACATTAAATGTTCTTTAGTTATCAATGCCTAATATGTGACCCTATACGCATACATTTGCTAAATTCATTTCAAGCATAATCCTGAATCTACTACAGTACATTCTCTTGATATTATGGCTGTTATAGATGGCATATATTTCTATAGATAGAAGCCTCTGCCTCACACGTGTCCTGCTGCAGTCAAGCTCCAGCTAATACCTGCCGGGAGTGCTCTATCGTCTCTACACAGTACAGTCCTCTGATCTTATTCTGTGTTCACAGTTGCAGCACAGCAAGAACCCAGGTCTGCGGACTGAACATTGAAGACTACTTGTAGAGAAGCTCAGATTGCATTGATCACCACAGCTGTAATGTACTGTATGAGAAACATTAGCAACCAAGGTTTTCTTTTTTAACCAGGATACATCTGGCAAACCTATTTGTCCCACCTTGATCTACAGTGCAGTATAACTGTTAAATACTTTAACATTTAGACAGTATGGACTAAAATAATAATTCTTGCTATTGATTTTCACATTGGCTTCAAAAGAAAATGTTATCATTTTTCATTCCAGTTTAAAAAGGTATTTTCATCAAGAATTTACAAACATACATTGTGTCAATCTGGTCAATCAAGAGGATAACGAGGGTCCGGGACTAGTCATTTACCTGAGTTGAGTGGGAGGGAGGAGGGGTCCTGGTACTGACTGGCAGGACCAATGTGTTGAGCGAAGGAAGGGGCCGGGTCTGAGCATTGACCGAATAGGGGGGTATTCGGTGAGGCCCACTGCAATCCCTGATATTCTGGGGTCAGCCTTGTCCCGTTCATCACCGGGCCCAGAACAACTGGCCCTATTGTGCTCCCCTGTTGGCGGCCCTTGTGTCAATCTACTTAAAATAATGGTTTCATGTAAGAAATGATTAACATTTGATACATTAGATCACGACTGCATACCAGGCTGAAACACTGCAATATACTAAGCTATCTTTTAGTAAATAAAATAGTTAGAAAAGCTGTAACTATTTTAATACAGGACTATTCATTCAGCATACAAAAAAACAAGATCCCAGGATTTTGTAATGCAAACCTGTAGCTGTGCTTTACTAATGTATTTTTGGTTTTTGGTGTGTGAACGTGAGTGTATTTTCAAGTTAGTCCCAGTGAGCTGAATTTGACATTCAGGCATGCAACAGGCAATCTTTAATTAACTGTCTATGCCAGGCAATGCTGTAATAAACATGGTAATGGAAGCTGGATGCTGAGCCACATGAGAAAATGATATTGAGTATTCCTCACAGGGCAGCAGCATAATTACTGTACTGTCTCTAGAAGCACATTGGAATTGTTAGAGCAAATTCCAATTTGATATTAGTTGTAAAATATCCCATACTAATCATTTATTAAAAACATATTATAAGCTATAGTGATGACTAAACAAATAATCAAAGTCTAATTACAATACATTTCTCTATATATTTTGACAAAAACAGAAGTACATGTTGTATTGATCTGTAATTAGTGCATTATATAAGGCTGTCTATCAGTACAGCTCAAACCCCTTTAACGCTGTGCTTGGGATCCTAAGAATCACATCGCGCTATAAGCGGATCGCGTTAGAAATAATGTGCAATTGCATGCATTGTACAATAAAGTATTAAGATACCAATTATTATGTTGTAAATACAAAAATTGGGAGGCACGCTTGCATCGCGTTATAAGCGGATTCGCGTTGTAACGGATCGCGTTATAACGGGGTTGAGCTGTATCAATATTCCACACGTCTCCATGGCTTTTGCCAAGTACCCTCCTCTTTTTCACTTTTACAACTTTTCCTCTAACAGCGAGTTTCACTAAGCTTTGATAAGGGGTGTCGCAGATCGATCCCGCGATAACTGCCACGCAAGTCAATAGCAGCTAACGAGTGATCGAGCTGCCAGATCCCTTATCAGATCTTAGTGAATCTAATCTAAAATTACAATTGGAGCTGATTCAAAACGAGTGCAAAATATAAGCAGATTTGTTGACAGCTTGGTAAAGAAGGAAACAAAACCGTGCAACCAGAACACATCAGCATTTGTGTAAGGGATTCACTTAACTCTGATAAGGGATATCAGAGCACAATCAGCGGTAACTGCCAATGACTTGAGCAGCAGTTACCGTCAGCCCAGTTCTAATATCCCTTATCAGAGTTTTGTGAATTGCCCCATTGATTGGTAGAGCCAATCTATTCCTTATCTTAAATCAACAGGAACACGTTATAGCTTTTAACACGTAGAAATGCATTGCAGCCATCTGTAAAGAATAGGCATGTAAAACATCATTTGATAATAGTAAAAAACCCAAAATTATAAATGGATATCTGAATAAATAATAGTTAGAAGTTACGAACATTGATAAAGTAAAGAAAATATGTATTGTGCCACTCTGAATATAGCATTCAAATCCAATAAGGAAAACAAATCAACAACAATAATTATAAAACAAATACATTCAATTACATTTCCTTTTGCTAGATAATAAATCTTTACCAACCCATAAAATTATAACAATTCACTAAACTTGCACATATAGATTAAAGGAAATAATAGTTTCCAATTTGTCCAGCCAGACTGTGGTATACGAGACAACAATAATTTTGATATTAAACGTTAATTTAATTTATTCAATCATGCTGACATTTTGGTGATGAAACTTCTGATGAAGGTGAATTTATCACAAACATGCTTGCAATAATTTGATCTCCATTATGGGACATTATGATACAGTTAATACCCTGTGGACATTATAGGACGAGACTAAAAAAAGATTTCAAGACCCACATTTATAAAACAAGAAGCACAAATAAATCCAATAGCTTGGTGAGGGATCACTTCCACAAATCTTTAATGCAACCATGACATATTAACCATATATAAACATACACACACACACACACACCTGATACCGGTAGTAGTGTGCTTACATTGCAGCTGTATCTGTATATCTGAATCTTCTACGAAGTTAATAAATTAATAAAGTTAATAAAATGTCATAACAATGTATTACTCTAATCTAATCACGTAATGGAACTACATTTGTAAGCCATAGCAAAAAAGTAGTGAGAAGTGTGTAAAAAGAATAAGCAAAATAAATATGATAACACTGAAGTATATAGGACATATGGCAGAATCTGCAGAAATGGTATGTTCTGAATTGGTAGACATAAAATCAATAAAAAATGCAGGATGTGCTGGACCAATGAAAGCCAAAACACAACTTGCAGAGAGAAGAGAATGAAAGCAGCATCAGGAGCATAACAAAACCAATAGCAACAAGATTCCAAACGCAACAATAGCATCAGATCTCCACCAACCAATCCCACATTACCACTCAGCAGCAGCAGGTTGTTAAAGCTATGAAAGAAAACATTACAACTTTCCCATTGAAATCAAAAGCTAAAAGATTCCTATTACATAAATAGTACAGAAATATAGCCCATTCCATGGGCATGACCGGTGTAATATATAGTCAGTATACAGTATACTGTATGACATTTAACTACGTCAACACATCCACTAATTCCTGTGTAAAATCTTTGACATTCCGAGTTGCAATGTGATCTCGTGCGTTGTTACTATGACTATTGATACGGGCTACATGTGCATGTACAGTACCATATGTAGGTATTAAATACATTATTTATTTCTATAAAAGTATAGCCTGAAGTAGAAAATATTGTCTCCTCTTATATGTAATGGCCAGCCATCACCTACATACACAAAAGCGATAGCTACCTTTCTATGGATATATTTCAACATCCCCATTAGAGATGTTTATGTATAAATGTAATGTGAAATGACATTGTCATGCTCCCGTATTAATTCATTCTGCTTCATTTTTAAAAGTACTTTCTTTGTTGAGGCTCACTGATGTATGTTCAGTTTACTCTTCAGTAAATATACTTATTTATCATAAGAACAATACTAAGACATTTTTGTTGAAGCATGCAGCATTTACTCACAGTTCGGTCACTTTACTATGAAATGGAAAACAATTCTATCAAAATAATTTGTGGTTTTACAGTAGATAGTCAAAGGAAAACCTTCACAATCAGAAATGTGATGTAATAAGCGTTGTTATTTTTCATACTGTAAACATTTCGAGTTTTCCACCATTTCCTTTCCATAATAAACCGTCAATAAAACATGAACCCCTTATTTGCATGCTCATCTTATAGTGTAGCTTTGTTTTGTCTTTCTATTCAGTCACAAAGTGAATACAACATACTGTAGACGCACTTCAAAGCAACACACAGACAGGAATGTGAAATGTACCAGGATTTAAAATACAAACTGATCATGTAACCTACAAGTTACCCTATAAAGAATAACAATCTCGAATCAAGTTTCTGCAATCAGTCATTTCACTCAAGGAGAATGCACTCAACGGGAGGTTCTCTGTGGGATTTCCTGTCAGTCACAACTAGACATTGCAAAACTGTTTGAGAGCTTGTGCTCTCTTATTTCACAGAAACAATGGCATGGGAGTAGAAAATGTATCTGTAGCTGTATATTCATGTAAAATGTATTCCACAGATCTCCTTCATAACAAGGAAATTACAATATTGCCCCATCACTATCATTACCTATTACCTACTGGCCTATTCCAATCTCATCAGCACAGGAGGAATACTTGTAGATAGGATGCTGAACAGTAATCAGTAATAAAAAAAATGGACAAGATGTTCTTGGATATGACGTGTGGAAATCTGTTGCTTTCTGTATGAAAAATGAAATCTCATTTAGTCCCTAAAAACAACCCTGCATCAAACGTGCTACACGACAGTATGAATCTTGTTTACTGCTGTATATTTGTGAAACCGACACAATCTGCAGGATCTATGCATCTTTTTAATTGTTTTTTTGTCAACCAAAAGAGAATGCTGCTCCAGCAAGTCTTGTGTTACTAGTGCAAAACATCCTCACACATTAATAAAAGTGAAACAGCTGAGAATACTATGTAACATGAAAAATAACACCTATATGTGTGAAGGAACTTTACGTAAAAGGATTGCACCAAAATAAAATAGTGTCTATTTCACATGAAATTAAAAGCAAGGCAGTTACTATCATTGCTGAAGAGAGACTGCCTCACAAAACCATTACATTCTGCAAGATAATAAGCTAATATAATATTGCCTTTTGTATGTATAGCCCATACTCCCCCAATCTCAGATCAGGTCCCCTAAGGTGTTCTGGGGTCTGGCTAGATGTCTCTGTGTGGTGCATACCTGCTGGTAACAGGAGGGCCTGAGTCTCCCGCGATGACATGGGGGACAACAGGAACAGGTTACTGGGGTGAATGCCTTCGTTATCGTTCAATGGTGCAGCGCCTCCATCTGTAGTAAGACCCAGGGATGCGGCGTGGAATCCCTACCACAGAAATCCCCCTCCCAGGGATAGAGAGATTCCAGTCTCATACAAGGATTATCTTTAAAGCAGCAGTCTCTTTATTCTCTTGGGCAGCAGCAGCAGCCGACAGGTACAGTGATGCACAGTCCACTACTGTTCTCCCTTGTGATGGTCCCTGCCACCACTCTGGACCAAAGGGCATCCAGAGTGGGGCTAGCTCTTCCCTCACCCCCTAAGCAGGATGAGAGGTATTTGGTCTACCTCACTAACTATAGCTATAGCAGCTCTACTCATCAGCTGCTCACTCCTAACACTAACTCACTCAGACAGAACTCACAGCCAACTAAATAGGACGTGACATTGCTCTATGAAGCCTCCAGTAGGCACCGCCCCTGTGTCTCTTGATTGGACACAGGGTCACGTGACCTCCCTTCACTTACACAGCCCAGTGTCATAAGCAGGGAAAACACATGACAACTCCTGGCAATCTGCCCTTAGCAGAGTTTACACACAGGAGGAGGATAGAACTATAGCCCCATTTCTTACCAGGGCTACATATGTACACTAAACTATTTGCTTCCTCGCAGATATAATGTCTTATTTCAACATCTTCTCGACCAGTTGAGAAAATAATAGGAAGTCGAATTGGACTATATAAGATCTTGTGAGGGCATGTGTATTAAACCGCTCATTCTGTGACTTTATACAGTACGATTAAAAAAATGGTCTCAAGCGTCAACTCAATGTACTGTTGACAAATGTAGGAAAGCTTTCGACGTTGTAATGGAGTGGAGCTATGGAGCCTATAAGTAGCTTTTAAAGTAGGGTTGGGAGGTGTTTGAAAAAGGAGCAAGTATATGGAAGAGACACACAAAGGACACAAAGGGAAGCATATAGGAAAAAAAAGTCTGCATACTGTGGCTAGTTCATGGGATTTTCATAGCTGAAGCAGGTTCTTTTACTAATTGAATGGTTGAGATAAGGAAGGTGTATAGTACTTTGTATACTAATAACAGAACACAGCAACACATGACAATATGGAAATAAAGCAAGAAGAACATGGTTTCACATAATCATCTGGCACATGGTTGTGAAAACCACCAGACATGCTCACTATTTAGCAAAGACATAGCTTGATGGCCATAGGTAAAAGCAGAGGAACCCTATCAGTGTACGAATGACAGGTGGTTTTTTTTTTGTTGAGCTGATATATTTTCTTTTCAAAGAGGTGAAAGTGACATTTCTTCACAAAATCGTCGCTTAGCTTCTATTTGTCTTGTCTGTTCCTAAACACCAATTTGTATAAAATTATGTTTGAGCTAAACTTTTATTTTTAATTTAGAATACATTCAATTCAAACAAATCAAGCAGTTCAAATATATTCACAATTTTTATATTTTAGAAAATATGCCTATTAAATAAAAATACATATTGAAATACATGTAAATGTAATATTTAATATTTAGAAATGAGAAAAACAAACATTTAGCCCAGATCCACAAATGTGTACTAAGCCTTAGCAAGCCTTTACTTCCATTCATATGAACGGGTGTGAAGGTGTGCTAAATCCTAGCACCCTTTTGTACAGTAGATCTGGGCGTTAATGGTTTATCCTACCGTGTGTCAGCCAAAGTGGGCAATAGAGCTGTTTTCGGACAAAATTCCCCACTGACTTCAGAGGGGAATGCCAGCTGAAATTGGCCTCTTTGACTAATGTACAATAAGCCCCTTAATCTTTAAAATAATCCAAAACCGCACATTTTCATGGAAGCTAGTAAAGTTGAACATATTCAACAATTTCATCTGTTGTATAAATAAAAGAACAGTCTAAACTTTGGCAAAAATGGCCTTTTACATTTTTTTCTACAAATCTGACACAACAAATGGACTCTTACCACAATTTTCCATTTTCAGCCCAGTCCAACATGTGCATAAAAAGTTCTAGGTGTTTAAAAATGGATGTTTGCAGTAGAAGTGTTGGTCGGCCCAGATTTATGTGCTCATCCAAATATTTTGATGTTAAGATGCCCTGAGGAGGAACCTCATTAGCTATTGTTCCATTGTGTTCTAAACTAAATATATTTTATATTTTGTTCTTGTGCCATCCCCTATAATACGCTGCTGAATATGTTGGCACTATTAAATAAAAGATAATAATTTTAAAAAAATACAGTAAACCACAGTCCTCTCTGAAGGGACCTACAGAACACAATGCAAGTGGCATAAGGGTCACATTCAGAGGAGGGAAAGATGACCAGTGGAGTATCTCATGATCTCAATTTGGGACCAGTGCGCTTTAATATCTTTATTAGTGACATTAGTTATGAAACACTAGAGATAGTGACCACAAGGGGTCACTAAAGCCCCTTATCGCGGCACTCACATTATGTCAATAGATGTAGCAAATATAAAGCAGCAGTATAGTGACTGATACAAAAACCCTCTAATGGGGATAGACCACCATCAGGTTCCACGAGACCACTATACACTGATCAAAAAATAATAAACCTTTATTAACTGTAAAATACGACGATAAACGTGATAAAAATATATACAGTGTTGGTTATAATCCCCAGCGACAGGACGGAGGTAAATAGGTATGTATATGCACAACATATAAACAGTGTGGTGTCACGGGTACAGTGACCCACAATATTGATAAGGGAGCCAAAAGTAGGCAAACCCTTTAGTGGGTTAAATGTATGCTCACACATAGGAAGTAAACAAAACCTATTTGGCAGTAAAGCATATGATTGTAAACTATTGTTGTTACATAGCTCAGAAAGTACTGACAATCAAAAATAGGGGGAAAAGGAGGGTACCCACCACACAAACCCAATACAGTGGGGCAACGTACCGGTCAAATGCCAGTGTATCCTAATGGTATTAGAGGTAGTACAACCATGAATCAACAGTGGTACGAAGCGTAATATAGGTACTATGATGCCCCCAATTGGCTACACACTGGCAAGTATAAGGCAGAAATAGGTGCAATGATAATTATAGGATGAATGCACAATGACATGAGAGATCAACCTGGAAGGCTGGGATCCCGCTTTTAAAAGACCATATGACCTTAACACAGTGCTCGTTCCACATAGCAGAGTTCCAGTAACTCATTCGCCTGCCTTCTCCGTCTCGCCCACGTGACCGTCAGAGGAATGACGTCACTTCACCCCAGAAGAATTAGTGACATTACAAATGGTCTAGAAAGGAAAGCATGCCTTTTTGAAGATGACTAAAAGATCTGCAATAATGTTGACACTTCATAGGCACATGTGAGGGAGTAAAGGAGTTAACTCACTCCCTCTGCAAGAATAAGGAGACCACAACCTGGCTGTCCGGCCTGCTATTGTGTTTTAAATAAACTCCTGATTGAGCAGTGTTTACAGAGGCAGGAAGTCACTGCCTGTCAGTTGTTCCTGCACCAGCAAGAGATGAAGGTCACCCAGCACCAACCAACCAATCAACTAACCAAGCTACAGCCTGCAGGGACCCAGGCGTCTTCAAAACCCTGCATCACAGACAAGCCTACAACAACCAAGGAGTGCCTGGAGACAGCTGGGACTCTTGCTAGATACTAAGATAAAGACACTTATATTTTTCCAGACATACTGTATGTGATATGTTTAAAACTGGAAATAGCCTAACTACCCAGTTGGTCAGCAACTGTCATTCCTGTGTAGCTAGCCTCCCTAACGGGCAGTAGGTTTTTCTTTTATGGTTTGTGTTTTGCCTTAAAGGGACAGTGTGACCAATACCTTGTTGTGAATGTGGATAAATAAACCAACAAAGGGTTTGTTACAGCCTAAAATGCACTGTGTGGATTCCTAATTGATCTCAGCTACAGGGCTCTTTTCAGCTTAACTACAGGAAGTAAACAAAATGATTAATGATTTCAAATGTATTAGAGCAATAATAAAGCGTGGCAACTACAATTTAATGCCAACATGTGCAATATCATACACTTGGGTCATAAAAACCCAAAGGCAGAATACAGGATTATTGGCACTATAACTGGAGTCTTACAAAAGATAGCAAACTGGGAAGTATATGTGGGCCAAGTGCTTATCTGCCATCAAATTCTATGACTTGACAAGCTTGGTTACTGTATCTTTGTGGGTACCCAATGGGATAGTCCAAGCCTGTCTAGATCTTACATTTATATTATGAAAAAGTAAAAATGACATGCATTGTATTAAAAGTAAGTATATTGGCATATTGAACAACCAAAGTGATGACCTATGCCACTCAACCTAAAACAGTTAGTTGATTAAAAATTAAAGGGTTAAATTCAGGGTGCAAGTAGGAGATATTAGCAATAATACAATAAGACCCAAGGGGGTCCAAAAGAATCCTACGATAAGCACTCACTGTGGATATCAAAGTGGTGACCATATGTCCAAAAGGTATAAATAACCTTGATCACTATTAATGATTATGGGTTATTGACTTTACTAATACACAACCTCCTATATAGATCATGTAGGATTACTTATGTATATATTTCTTGCATTTTTAAACATTGGTATAAATAAAACTTTATTATTTTTCGTCCGTATCCTACATAATCTATATAGGAGGTTGTGTATTAGTGAAGTCTCTTACCCATAATCACTAATAGTGATCAAGGTTATTTATACCTTTAGGACTTGTATGGTCACCACTTATATCCACAGGGAGTGCTTATCGTAGGATTCTTTTGGGACCCCCTTGGGTCTTATTGTATTATGTTGGCATATTGAGCAGTTAGTCAAAAAACATATGTCCCTGTCAATACAAATGTGCTGTCAGAGCATATGGCTGAAAAGGTAATTGTACTAGTTTTATACCACAATCAGGTGCTGCACAGAACAGAAATGTCTTAAAGTAAGAAAAACAATACATCTAATTAAGATAATCTACATAGTATGTCAGGCAAGATATACAAGTGCACAGATATACTGTACAACAAAATACAAAAAGGCCCAGTGCTACATCTAACTTAACATTTTATAGTTAAATGCGTATCTGTTTATAAGCACGGGTCATTTAGTTCAATCTTATGAGGGCTTTTGCAGGTGCAGCAGTGTTAGGACCTACAGATGGGCCATACCATGAAGTGGCTGCAGGCTTAAAATACTGTAGCCAAAGAATTGAACTAAATTACCATTTTTTATAAGAAGATATTCAGATAAGAATTTTTACTATATATTATGTCAAGTTAGATTTAGCACCTGGCATTTTTGTCTTTTGTTGTATACATGTCACAATTCTAGTAGCACTCTTTTTGACACAATATACAGTAAATGATGTGGTGGGTTTGAGTTCTGAGTTTACATGGGCGGTATGTAATTGTGTACCGATTAACGATAAAGCTTGGCCCCCTGCAGACGCACTTACCAGAACTCCCTCCTACTGTCTCTGTACGTTTTCCCTACCTACCAATTAGACTGTAAGCTCCTCGGAGCAGGGACTCCTCTTCCTTAATGTCTAAAGCACTTATTCCCATGATCTGTTATTTATATTATCTGTTATTTATTTGATTACCACATGTATTACTGCTGTGAAGCGCTATGTACATTAATGGCGCTATATAAATAAAGACATACAATACAATACAATACCTATGTCAGATGAAAAAAAATGATAAATATTAAAGTCTTTGAGGGTTAAAGTGCAATAGTGCCAATCGGGACACTTTTCTACAGAAACTGTGACCTCAATGGGACTTTCCATGCAATAGTGCCCCAACTGGCATCATCACACTTTTGTCTGATTCAAAATACATAGGACATTCCGAATTTATAATTTATTACCTCTATGTAAGCTTTTATACCCACATCTGCCATTTTCCATATACTGTATGAGAGTATTTAGGGAACGCATCTCTACGAAAGTAAATACTGCCAGCATTCTAACTTTGATAACAAGAATAGAAGCTGAAGAAGTATCTCAGTGATACGGTCACTGCAGAGTGGTACTGTCACTGCCTTTGAAGTAAGTGAACATGTTTGAATCCCAGTGTCAGCTGTCCTGATTTTGGGAATCACACTTAATCACTCTGTGCCCTAGGCTACAGAATTAGATTGTACCTTCTGTAGGACAGGGAATCGTTGTCTGAAAATACCTATATAAAGCACCATTTTTTTGACAGGGCTATAAAATGAAATTCAATTATTAATAGTTACAGTAGGAGTCTATTATTGAAGTGAAACTTCTTTGTTGGGACCAAATCAGTTTTCTAGGAGATGGAAGTAGGTTATGGAAGTGACGTCTGTGCTGGCAGATGAGGCCAGCGGGTCGCGCATGCGCAGAAGCGGCCCTCAGAACACTTACCTCACCACCAGTTTGGTCGTCCACAGCAACCAGCACAAGCACTGAGGCCGGCGAATGCACACAGGAGGAGGAGAGTGGTGGTGCCGGCACATGTGCAGAGCCGGAAATTTACAGAGAGATCCGTCCCTCTCAACACATGCGCACAAGTTCTAGCCATAGCCAGCGCATGCACAGCAGCAGCTGCACGCATGCGCAGTAGCCATCGGCTCGGGGTATGTGTGCAGTAGCCGTCGGCTCGGGTCACATGCGCAGTAGCCGTCGGCTCGGCGGATAAGCGCAGTAGCTATTGGCTCACCGCACATGCGCAGTAGCTGTCGGCTCGGCGCACATGCACAGTAGAACGTCGGCTCGGCACACATTCGCAGTAGCCAGCAGCTCAGCGAGGATGCGCAGAAACCAGCTTAGCACGCATTTTTTCGCAGGTGCAACACTTGCACCCCCCTCCCACTTTGCAAATATAGACACACACACACGCAGAGAAACACACAGACCCACAGATATATAGAAGTGCAAATAGCTAAAACGGGATGTGTGCCGAGCACGCACGTTATTAATCAAACTTCTTTACGTTTTGTCACTGAAATTATGTTTTGATGTAAAAAATGTAAAAAAAATCACCATCACAAATACAATTTCTGTAGCTAAACACTGACAAAAGACAAAGAAGTTTCACTGAAAATGTGAGTGCTCGGCATGTACTACAGGAATGCACTGAGAAAGCTTGTAATGTGTTGTACACCCCTTAGACAGCCAGTGCTATTTCATTGACCTTAAAGGGTTGGACAGATTTCTGCACACATTTGTGTGACCTTAGAGAAATACTGTATCTTTCTCCCAATTGTAGTTCAATATCCTCTGTCAATGTATGTAAACATTGACGTTTATCAGATAACCAGACCACTGAGCACATGAACTATTATTCTCTTCTAGTAAATACTTCAAGGAGTCCCTAATTATACAAAAGACAACTGGATTTAAATGAAATGCTTAATTGGGTTTGACAGAGCAAGTTTCAGCCAAGCTACACATGATACAATATATAGTCAATGATTTCCAAACTCAGGCATGATGTCTGTAAAGAGCAGACTGAAGAAGGTAACAGATTGGAGTTGATATACAAGCACAGGTAGCATGTGGGCATAATGTATGTGGTCTACATGCTGCAAATCAAAACACAGAATTAGCAAAGAAGAAAAAACAATAAATGTAATAGTTTTCCTGTGATGCTATTATTTTGCACTAATAAAGCATCAGTATTTTAGGAGAGATACTTTGACAAATAGCCCAGTGAGTACTTAAGGATTAACCTTGAACGCTGATTGACTAATTTCACAGCATGCAATTCTTTCCCATTCACCAAGTTGGCAAAATGACATTTTTAAAACCATTTTGCCTCTATTAAATCAACATGAATTACCCTGCTAGGTCAGATATATGAATAGAGGACCTGCATTAATAGTCAGGGGTTTGCAACTTAAAGTTATTACTAAGAAGAAAAGTACCTGGATAATTATGGTTATGCTGCTCTACTGCCAGCTACAAGCAAATTACCTGTTTCATTGGGAGTTTTATAACTACAATATTTGGATATAACATTGTTTGCATACATATGCTACTCACTGATTCAAGAAAAAAGCATCCAGTGGCGAGAAAAAGATTGTGAACCCCAATGATAATTTACAGAAATGCCATAGTTTTTCCATGATAACCTTCTTCAATCAAAACCAGTCTTTTCTTAAATATCCAATAGGATTTATATTAATCATTTTCATGTATTTTGAAAGAAAATGATTTATGAATTAGACAAACAATGAGTAATTAAGAGTCAGGGTGTGTGCAAAAGTAAGTGAAACCCTGGTCTTATCAGCTAAATTAAAGGGGATAATTAGATTCAGATTATTAAATAATTAGGTAGATCTTCAGGGGTGAGTTTGGGAGGCCCCACCCTATATAAAGAACAGAAACATTGTGAGTTTGGTCTTCACCATACAGGTACTGTATGTGGAAACAAATCATGACACAATAAAAAAAAAATCTCTGAAGAGCTCACAAAAGAAAGAAGTTATTGATGCTCATCAGTCTAGAATGGGTTACAAAACCATTTCTAAAGATTTGGTGCGCCACCAACTCACTGTCAGACAGATAGTCTACAAATGGACAAAGTTCAAGCCCACAGTCACTCTACCCATGAGCAGTTGTCCTATCAATATCTCTTGAACAAATCGGCAAATCATCCAAGAAGTCACAAAGAACCCCAGAGTAACATCCAAGGATCTGCACTCACCTTGGCTAATGTGAGCTAGTGTTCATGACTCAACTATCAGAAAAAAATGAACAAGAATGGTGAACATGGAAGGATAGCCAGGAGGAAACCAATGCTCTCTAAAAAGAACATTGCTCCCCATCTGTTCACCAAAGAGCACATAAATGATCCACAAGACTTCTGGAACAATGTTCTCTGAACAGACAAGTCAAAGGTAGAACATTTTGGCCTCAATGAGAAATGTTATGTTTGGCGAAAACCAAACACTGCGTTCAAAGAGAAGAACCTCATCCCAACTGATAAGCATGGTGGTGGAAGTGTGATGCTTTGGGGCTGCTTTGCTGCCTCAAGACATGGACAGCTTGCCATCATTGATACAACCATGAATTCTGCATTGTATCAGAAGATTCTAGATGGGAATGTCAGGCCATCCTGACATGTGAGTTGAAACAAAAGTGGGTCATGTAGCAAGACAATGATCCTAACCATACAAGCAGATCTACAAAACAATAGCTGCAGAAGAAGAAATTCCATGTTTTTAGAATGGCCAAGTCAAAGTCCGGACCTAAACAGCATCGCAATATTGTGGCAGGACATGAAGTGAGCTATCCATGCAAGGAAGCCCTCAAATGTCACTGAGTTTAAGCAGTTCTGTAAGGAGGAATGGACCAAAATTCCATACAAACCGATGTGAGAGACTGACAAGCAATTACAGGAAACGCTTGGTTGAAGTCATGGATGCTGAAGGGGGTGCCACCAGGTTTTGAATCTTAAGGTTCACATACTTTTTCACACATGGATATTGAATGTTGAATCATTTGTTGATAAATAAATGTTGAAAAGGTATCATGTTGTTGCGTCATTTGTTTGATCATGTTACTTATCTATTATAGGACTTAGATTAAGATCTAATAACATTTGATGTTTTAAATATGTGAAAATTCTAAGGGGTTCACGACACTGTATGTACATTGTGTATCAATACTAGAGTGAAGTAGCTTGAGGTTCTTGTAATATTGAATGTGCAGTATTAACCAGGTTGTTATCGTATCACTGAAACTTTATTCTGAATAGATTTTAGCCTTATAATAGTGCTGCTTTATGTTTATTTATATTAAAGCCATATTCTTAAGAAGGGCTACAGGAAAACTGAAATGTTGATTTATAGTGTGATAATAAATATACCTTATTGAGTAAATTCGAGGTGCCCGCTCCTTTCTGTATTGATTATATCTTATGTATGCACACACATCTCAGGTATTTGTTGGAGATTCGATGCAGAAGAATTGCAAGTATTATCTTAAAAATAAGGAGTGCTCTAAAGTATTATATTCCAACAGTATTTTCAACCATGAGCATTAGTTTAATTGCTGATGAAACACTATTTAGTGGTTAAGGTGTTGGTTTTATACACGTTTGTAAGTTTCATGCTCAACTACATGCAATCACTCTGTCATTTTGGAAATAAATACTTTAGCACTCTAGACCATTGTTTTTCAACAGGGTTCCTTGGGTTCCTCCGACATCCCTAAAAGGTTATCAAGTCATTTGAAAATGGTACCAAATACAAAATAATTTACAATGCACCTTATCTCAGACGCGCTATTAGAGAGGGTTGGGGTTCCTTACAATGCATCTGATCACAGACGCGCTATTAGAGAGGGTTGAGGTTCCACAGAATTTTACAACATAATTATAGGGTTGCTTAACCAAAAAAAGGCTGGTAACCACTGATCTATACGTGTGCTCTTCAACGGCTTAATATTTATATAATTGTATTTTCTCCCTTCTGGAGACTGACATTCAGACTAAAGCACCAAAATGTGTATGCAGGATTCCGTCCTAGATGTTGCTTCATTAATGCCTTCTAAAATATTACTGAAAAGGAACCAGAATTAAAAAGATTGCTTGTTATGATAAGACATCCATCTAGAAAATACATCAGGCATTAAATACTGTGTGCAGCTTTTTACGACCATGGTGCATCTGAAATGACATTGCTGAGGAATTTCCTATCATGAAATGTCTTTGCGAGCTTCAACTTATGCTTTTCATTAAACTATTAATACTGTACATGCATTTTTACTGGAAAATATATATTTTTAAATCTGTATTCATAGTAGCATATACACGTCCCTATCATTTCTACACCTCTATTATTAAAATGTCTTAATCAGATTGATATTATGAATAATTTTGCTTTCTTGATTTATAAAGGCAGGAATTTGGCTGGGTATACTGTAAATTAAAGAAGCTTTGCTAATATTACACATTGATGGGATGGAAATGTGTCAATTCATCCACCACAAAACCTTATATGATCACAAAACAATACATATGATACAAAGTACTTGTATACAGTATACTTGAAGATTATCACAGTCCCTTCTTCTTAAAGAAAATACAATTAGAGTAGTCAAAATCTGCACACAATATTTTGGTAAAAGCTTAATAATGTGTTTGTGTCTCCACTCTCTGGCCATTTGGAAATGTGCTTTATATTACAACATACTGTAGAAGGGTCCACAATTCGTACTGCTCCTTTAAGTAATGAAAATGAAATATTGTAAAGGAATGTGCTGGTTAGGAGGTTTATCATCACAGTTGTCTGAAGACGTATATAAGTTAAATGTGGCTATTTGATATCAACAATTCTATTTCAATGGCATTGTCCTATCTTCCATTTGTAATGCTAATAACTCTATGGGTGTCGTTAAAGTACCAATTTTCCAGCAGAAGAGAAACGACAGTACAACAGATTTCCACATCGGAAAGACAATGGAATAAGTTCTAGTTTATTTAACAGGTGAAAATCTGAAGCAAAAGTTTGATACATGAGCCCTTGTGAGTCTGGGGGAATTAGTCACGTTTTTTCCTTTGCAAATCTATGATTGCGATGCTTCTGCAAGCCTTATTTTAATATAAAAGTAGCTTATTTTATCATAGTGATCTGAATACAAATGCCAAACTGAATTCTGCATTACAGTATCTTCCCATCAGTGCAGGGGAATGGTACTGTACACAGTAGACAGGACACTGTACTGCCCTCCCGCTGCCACTAGGAGCGCTGCCCTCACTCCTGAAATCAGCTCACCTGGGCGAAGCTCCCTCTCGCTATGGCAACAAACAGGACGCTTTGGAGTCAGCATTTTCATGCACACAGTAGCCCTTGCTGACACTAAACCGAAATCTGCTCCCCCGCTGGAGCATCCAGTTAATATTTACAAACCAGAATCCATGAAAAGCCTCATTCCCCTTAGCGGGGATGCTGACAGCATGCAGACTTCATGCCCAGGTTGCATTTTAATGATCACAAATAAAATCATATCATTCAAATGCTAGAAAGCCCCGGAAATTAGCATATTAGATGGCACTGTGCACACTTACGGATTTGTTGCATTTTCCGCCTCCAGCTCACACTGTACATTCATTAGCTCTGCCTTGAAGCACAGTTTGCACATATTAAAACGCTTTGCCAATATATCAAGAAATGGGCAGAAAAAACTACATTTCAATAGCAAAGTGGCCAACCAATAAAATGAGCATTTTTATCCAACTGTCAGTTGTTCTTTCCACAATCCCCTATAGCTTTACATTTATTTGATGGCACTTCTTGTCCAATCCTCACTACTATATATACACACACATCAATCCCTGTATCAATATAATACCAACCCCAGTAATATGCAGGAAGTAAAAGGAAATACCCCCCCCACCCCCCCTGTAGCATGCATTAAACATGTTAATATCGATCTACTGCATGTGCAGTATAACACCCCTGCCATGTGCTATTATTTTACCAGACACTTGCACATATCTCCTTGGATGAGTGTACATGGTTCTCAGGGGCTGCTCACAATACAACTTTAAAAATGATCACTGCCTTGTATATGCACATCATACACCACCAGCCTCACCTCAAACAGAGGTCCGATCTTGTTCATTTCCAGGTAAACCTGGATCCTGGTTTGCTGACGAGACGCCATCACTTAGGACCTCCAACCTAGCCCGATCTCCTCCCGAGCACCACACTCACAGGATCCCTCTACCACACACGCCTAGCCACCTCCGTTGGATACAGCACTGCAGAGGAGTGGCTCTCAAACTTCACACATGGAAAATGCTGTCACCAAGTGTATGGGGGGAAATGCTATTTTTTTTGCAATAAAAATCACATGAACTAATGATTCATTGTTTCAATCCTTTGTGAAAGAAGAGTTGCAATGAGGATGTAGAGGAAGGAAGAGTGCATGGTGTGTGTGTGTGTAAGGTAAACGACTGAACCCTCCTCTCCCCGCCTCCCTGTCTCTTATTGTATTGCTTGGTTACAAGAACAACAGCTCCTGCTCTCCCGGGTGCCTGAGAGCAGGAAAAGCCCCAGCAATGATTCCTTGCTGGACAACTTGAGCTGTAACGCAGTCCTTCTAAGTTAAGCAATCCCTGATTGGGTGCTCCCAGACAGCACAGTATTGTCAATTGAGCACTTCTTGCTGATTGGCTTGTGCATTACCTCCCTCTCTCTACCCGTTGGCTTTATCTGTAGGTAAGTAAGGTAATACACAACCAAAGGCTGCTTCTAAAAAGACACACTTATGAGACACTGCAATACAGGGAATTATTATAATGCAATAAGTGCAACAAACAAAATCAGACAGTAGAAAAGGAAATCCCTGCCCAATAGAGCTTACAATCTGTCAGTGGTGTTCAACATTTTTTTTTTGTTTAAGTTACACTATAATTATATTGTGAAATTTTGCGGAAACCCGACCCTCTGTAATAGCGCGTCTGAGATAAGAAGCATTGTAAGGAACCCCAACCCTCTCTAATAGCGAGTATGAGATGACATGCATTGTAAGGATTCCCAACCCTCCCTAATAGCGCGTCTGAGATCAGATGCATTGTAAGGAACCCCAACCCTCTCTAATAGGGCGTCTGAGATAAGATTCATTGTAAGGAACCCCAACCCTCTCTAATAGCGCGTCTGAGATCCGATGCATTGTAAGGATCCCCAACCCTCTCTAATAGCGCGTCTGAGATCAGATGCATTGTAAGGAACCCCAACCCTCTCTAATAGTGCGTCTGAGATCAAATGCATTGTAAGGAACCTCAACCCTCTCCTTTTTTTGGTTAAGGAAATCTATTATTATATTGTGAAATGCTGCAGAACCCCAACCCTCTTTAATAGCGCTTCTGAGATCAAATGCATTGTAAGGAACCCCAACCCTCTCTAATAGCCCGTCTGAGATCAGATGCATTGTAAGGAACCCCAAACCTCTCTAATAGTGCGTCTGAGATCAGATGCATTGTAAGGAACCCCAACCCTCTCTAAGAGCGCGTCTGACATCAGATGCATTGTAAGGAACCCCAACCCTCTCTAATATTGCGTCTGAGATCAGATGCATTGTAAATTCTTCTGTATTTGGTACAATTTTCAAATTACCTGAATATTGCCGGGAACCCTTTAGGGATGTCTGGGGAACTCAAGGGTTCCTAGGAACTCCAGTTGAAAAACACTGATGTTGATGTACATACAACCCTCTCTAATAGTGCATCTATGTGTAACGGGTTTCCCCCCCCCCCCCCCAATCGCAGATGTAGTGTGGGGGTGCAGGAAACATATAGTGTTACTCTAGGTATGGTGCATTACCTGTTGGCTCGCAGGAGGGCTGAGCTTCCGCCACGGGGATCCTGGGGCAACTATACTAGGGGTGTTCACTTACAACGATGCAGCGCCTCCACCTGCGATGGCTCCCACCAGAGGGAGAGTGGTTCCTCGCAGGACAACACAATAATTACATAGACAGCATGTAGATTAACTAATGACTTTACTAACATGCATAACAACTCATCACATTCATAATGACCTGTGTCCCTCTCACGAGGAGACACTAACCGCGACGTCTCGCAGGACGCTTCCCCAACACCAGGTGATCCCACCCAGTGTCCAAAGAACCCCACCCAATGTCCTGCACTCTTGCAGAGAGAGTCAATGGGTGACTGCGCAGTCACTATTTAAGCTAAGGGCCCAGTGGTGCACTTATGTATTGTAGATACCTGCCGAGCACTCCGGTGCTCGGGTCAGCAATACTTCACAAAGGATCAGTCGGGCGATGCCTCCTTCTGATCCTCCAACCGAACTCCGGGCACGTGGACCGCCAGGGCGGTCCCACTCTGGAATAGTCTCTGCGGACCCCAACGTGGGTCCGAACCGCTTCATAGGAACAGCAGCAGCCGCTGTGTCCCTATCTATCTAAGTGGCACACGCTACACTATAGGCCGTCCCTATAGCACAGCAACCTTTATTGGCTTTGGGGAAACTCCTAGTGGCCTACAGGGGTTAATGACCTGTCCCACTCCCCTAACTCTCTAAGTTCCCTCAGCCTCACTAATACCTAATGCGTCCCAGTGCCTACAGCAGCAAGCTGTAGCTCACTGGGGCTGGCAGCCAACGTGCTGCGCAACAAGGTGCCTGCCTGTCAGACCTCACAGCACTGACAGCCGTGACTCTGACAAGGCAGCACTCTAACACTAAGGGCAGCGTCCCTATCTTGGGCCTCCCTCAGCAATTACCCACTACCCTAGTGGGGGGTTGGGGCCTACCTGGGGTGTGGGTACCTATAGGGCCGCAGGAGCTGCACGCGCTCCCCGCACCCTTCCTTCCCTCACAGCTCCCCTGCTCCAACTGACTAACCTGAGTGACAGGGTCCCTCTCTCTAGAGCAGTCCCTGGCAACACTCTCTCTCAGAGGGTACTTAGCTACCTCAGACCCTGGGGGTGCTGGCCTAGTACAGGGAGTCCGAGACTCCTGTACCCTACCTCCTTCCCTGGGCTGCTCCGTCTCTGACTGCCTAACGTGGCCTCAGCGCGCGAAAAGTATCTCTTTGCCTGCCTGGACTTCCTAAGCCCTATTGGCTCCCTAGTGTCACATGGGGCATACAGAGGCTCATGGGATCTGTAGTCCCTGCTCAGAGCCTTCCCTGGTAGGCTAGGGCTTCGCGGGCTTTCTCTTACCTCTCCTGCGCCAGCTATCTCGGGCTGCCCTAACCTCCCCTGGGCCTTCCCTGCTCTCGCGCGACTTTGTCCTGTCTCTGGGGCTCTCCCTGCGCATGCGCGACCACTGCGCATGCGCGAACTAAGGGGCAATGGCGGCGCCCTATCTGCCCGGCTCCGAGAGCGCCGGGATCCCCGTGACGCGCGTGCGGCCTTGGCAACCGGCCGCACGCGTCCCCGGAAACCCCCGAGCCGGGACCTGACAGCCCTCACCCCTGCGATCGGCTCGCGGGGCCGCCCTGGGACTCGGCGGTACCCGCGATCGCACTCAAGGTGAGGGGGGGGCTGACACCTACGAGAGACCTGGCTACATATGTTTAGATGCATTGTAAGGAACCCCAACCCTCTCTAATAGCGCATCTGAGATCAAATGCATTGTAAGGAACCCATCCCTCTCTAATAGCGTGTCTGAGGTCAGATACATTGTAAAGAACCCAACCCTCTCTAATAGCACGTGTGAGATAAGATGCATTGTAATCCCTCTCTTATAGTGCGTCGGAGATCAGATACATTGTAAAGAACCCCAGCCCTCTCTAATACCATGTCAGAGATCAGATGCATTGTAAGGAACCCCAATCCTCTCTAATAGCGCATCTAAGTTCAGATGCATTGTAAGCAACCCCAACCCTCTCTAATAGCACATCTATGTTTAGATGCATTGTAAGGAACCCCAACCCTCTCTAATAGCGCGTCTGATATCAGATGCATTGTAAGGAACCCATACCCTCTGTAATAGCACGTCTGAGATTAGATGTATTGTAAATTCTTCTGTATTTGGTACAATTTTCAAATGACCTGAATTTTGCTGGGAACCCTTTAGGGATGGTCTGGGGAACTCAAGGGTTCCTGGGAACTTCAGTTGAAAAACACTGATGTAGATGTACATACAACCCTCTCTAATAGTGCATCTATGTCTAGATACATTGTAAGAACCCCAACCCTCTGTAATAGCGAGTCTGAGATCAGATACAGCAGGGCCCCGGGCATGCGGCGGGTTTCCGTTCTATGGGCCCGACGCAAAGCAAAAATCGCCGGAAAGCGTAACCGGCTCATATTTAGAATGTGCACATGCGCAAACCTGCAACTCCCCCCCCCTCTGCGCATGTGCAACCTCCATATGGCGCTCGCAACCTTCGTTCTGCCCATGCGCACCCTCGCCAACCACCCATTCTGCGCATGCGCGACCCCTGACTTCCCCATTCTGCACATGCGCAGACATGGCAGCCAGCTTCTCGCTTCTGCCGTATCAGCGGATCGCCGAGAAGCGGGGCCTTCCTGTACATTAAGTGATGGATTTCCCATTAGGCCTGGGGTGGCAACATTTTGGGGCAGCAAAATTGTCCGCCCCATTTACATTTTACGAGCTCTCGGACTTTCAGGCCTGATGGAAAGGCACTTACATGGTGGCCACCTCCTTGCTTCAGCCCTCCTTATCCTTTAAAATCTCAGCATCAAATAACGCCGCAGATGTCACCAACGTGATGTCACTTGGCGTCTCGCTGCCATGGCGTCGCGGCATCAAATGACGTCATGATGTTGCATTACCATGGCAACGTGACACCATGCGACATCACATGGGTGACATCCGCGGTGTCATTTGACGCTGCGATTTGAAAGGAGAAGGAGGGCGGCAGCAAGATGTGGTGGCCAACACAGCTAGGTGCCT
Organism: Ascaphus truei; assembly: GCF_040206685.1. Taxonomy (NCBI): domain Eukaryota; kingdom Metazoa; phylum Chordata; class Amphibia; order Anura; family Ascaphidae; genus Ascaphus; species Ascaphus truei. The sequence continues at coordinate 99,716,926 of NC_134484.1, forward strand.
GGGGTGGCGAATTTTCAAATCCGCCACTGGATACGTTATAAGGAGCCCAAACCTTCTCTAATAGCGCATCTCAGATCAGATGCATTGTCAATTCTTCTGTATTTGCTACACTTTTCAAATGACCTGACAATTGCAGGAAACCCTTTAGTGATGCCCACAGAACCCAAGGGGTCTTAGGAACCCTGGTTGAAAAACGCTGCTCAAAGTGCACATATTGGATCCCTCCGTATTGTTTTTGTGTTTGTGATCCTTGGCTTATAAAGGGTAAAATAAATCAAGAAAAAATACCACACTTTTTTCGTCTGTGAATATTTCAATTATAAAATAATTCTATATTAAAGTGGTAGTTTTGCAAACAATATATAAAAATCTATAAGCACAGACTGCCTTTAGTGAATGTGTACATTTTTTCATAATAAAGTCTGAGTTTTCTATAGATATCCTTTTTGCTTTGCTTATATTTTCTGTCAAACTATTTCTCTTCCTGCCTACCATTATTTACCTTTTGTTACTTGATCCGTCGTCATTAGACTGCACCAAACATCACTGGAAAGGTTATATTGCTGCAAACTTGTTTATAACACTGCACCTTTCTATGTATGAAGATGCTATATGAGGACAATGACTTTGTGTCACGACACATTACTGAGTCATTTGGAGAGTTTAGAATATAAAATGGAATTGATCAAAGTGTACTCCTCTAATCATCTTGTTATTTCTATTTCATTGCGTTGGTTAAATCCCTCAGGCCTGGAGTGGTGTTTATCCATGAATCTGAGAGATCTGCATGAAATATCAGAAGTGTCATTCATTAGCAATCTCCACCTGATGCCAATGCAAATATACACTGTAAGCAATTAAACAAATTGCCCACCAAGATGACTTGTGATGCGTTGATATGAATCCAGATGCAAAGCAAATACAGGATAAATATATATTTTTCAAAAGTGGCCATTTATCATGGTTCAAAGATCCCGTTATTCCCTTTTTTGTTTGCTTTCTGTATAAAAAAAGTTTGCATTCAATTTTTTTTATGTAAATAAAATCAATCAAGAGAGATGTTGCTGAATTTGATCCATGCCCTTTAAATATATAGCATAAAGGCTAAACATTTTTTATAATATAGCTGCAAAAGCATAAAAAATTAACGATGCACTGTTGACACTCTTCACATATGCTTATTGTTTTAATCATAGAAGTCTGATTCGTCTGTATAAGTTATTATTAAGGTAAACTAAGATTACATCATTAAAATAAGAATAACTTTATTTAATATAGCGGTTTTATCCCATTGGGAATCAATGCGCTTCATAATTACAGTATAGCGCCGTGGTACGCAGCACATAGGAATTTTTACAGACATAGTCCCGGCCCAGAGGAGCTTACAATCTATGATTTTGGTGCCTGAGGCACAGGGAGATAAAATGACTTGCTCAAGGTCACAAGGAGCCGACACCAGGAATTGAACCATGCCACAATACCAGATACTATTATATGATTAATATTGAGTGCAGTCAGGTGTCTTTTTTGGTGGATTCTCTCAACCTTTTTCTGTATACATTTACATATCCCTTGTGCACCTATTAACCACTGCTGTCCTTACATAGTATTAGGAGAGCATTAGGTACCCTTCTTGTATAATTGAACCTTCTTGATTGAAACTCAATGTTTTTTACGGAGTCAGTGTCTTTTCTATTGTTCATAATAAAATAATATCTAGAAATGAATTTCGTGGCCACTTTCTCAGAGGGTTCATCGAGGGTCATTAGCAGTAGCATTCTTTAAATTGTTGGTTCTTGAAATCATACGCATCATTCCCTCCAGCGTATCTAGATAAACAATGGGTGTTGTTTAAGGAAGTGAAAATCGGGCAAATTCCATGAAAACCATGGCAATCTCCTAGATTACCTTGTGTTTCTGCCGATCACCATTTATAAAGATTGTTCTAATGAGTTTTATTCCATTTGCCTGTGTTATCTGAGCTAACGCTAATTGTACCATTAAGTGATTTACTAACAGAAAAACCTGGTGTTTTATGGGTGAATTTACTCTTTTGCGCGGCTGCAGCAAATTAAAATGCACAGTTGTAAATTCTTCTTAGGTACTTTATACAGTTTCACAACTTTTTATATTGCCCTTTGAGATGGTCTTAGGGCTTCACTTTGTAATAGTCATGTGTTGCTCCATTAAATGAAAAGAGCATAATTGGAGTGCACTGCTACTGCTAAATATTATACAGCTTTAATGGAATATTATTAAACAAGAAAGCACACATTAAAACAAAACAGCATAACTCACATTGCAAGTGTCAAAGGAAGGGACCAGCGGAACCTCCGAACAGGGAAATATATCTCAAAGTGGAGGGGGGTTATGGGATGAACGCACATGTAGTAGAAATGAAGGGGAGAATCCGGTCCGACAGCAAACAGCCAAATGACGTCGGATCCAAGGTTGAACACAGTAGCTTTATTGAACACACACAGGTAAAACAGCAACCTGCAGCACAGCCTCCTCCTCTACGCGTTTCACGCTCTGCTGGCGCTTCGTCTAGAAGTGCCTGGATTTAGAGTACTGTATAGAGAATTAAACTCTGTGGTATGTCTCTCCTGCGGACTATTATTTCCTCCCCAACAGATGTTGCATATAGAATAAGAAACAGAGGAGACTTACAGTATCATGCAACATGAATATAAATTTGTAAAAGTATAGGAAAAAAGATGTTTATATCACATCAGCAAGAGCACGCGTCATAAAAAAATACTTCACCAAAATCCGGAGCCCAGGGAAGGAGACGCAGGTTTAGGCGGACGCTCACAGAGGTATGCAAGGGAGTCTGGTTATAGTGAAATTAAATAAGCCTTTTATTGCGCCTTTTCCTTAACATCAGGAAACCATCCAAACAAGGGGTAAACAAAGCTTCTATTCACTTGGGAGTATTTCTAGTGAAATACTATGCAGTTCAAAACTCCCTTAGATAAGCATGTCTCCAAGCCCCAAACATATATCATGAAATGAGCAGATATAAAAAGTCTTATAAATGAAAGTCTTATCTGTTCCTTGTGGTTTGGAGGGGAAATCTTCTCTGTCCCTGGTTCAGCTCCCTTTTCCTCAGGGTGTGTCAGCATTCAGGTTTAGAAGTTTCCCCTGTGTCTTGAAAGCAGCTCTGCTCTGTCTCTTCTGGCAGGGCTCAAGACAAGTGTCTCCAAGTTCAGCTCAGGTATGAGCTAAGGAGTCTCACTTCCTGTCTCAAAAGACAGGCTTTTGTAAGCAATCTAACCAGGCAGGTGGTGTTTGTTAATTGACTACCAGCAGTTAACCACCACACTGCAGGATTAGAGGCACATTACTTGAACAGGGATAACTCCCCTGTTACAGCAGTTAATTGAAAAAACTGTATTTAATACATATCCCAAAAGTTCCAACGTTTCAGAGCCAGCTAAGGGCCATGCGCCGCCCTGATGAAGGGGCCCTGAGCTTGCTCCGAAACGTTGGAACTTTTCGGATATGTATTAAATACAGTTTAATGACTTACCTGCTGTGCTGCGTCTCCTTCCCCGGTCTCTGGATTCTAGTGAAGAATTTGTGTAAATTAATATAAATATATATCATTAATGATCATCAAGGTGATCAAAATACCACCACCACCAAGGTGATCCACCACAGGGAATAGAAGAAAAGGGTGTTTATTCAGTCCATCATGCAGACATATCCTGATAGATAGACTTGATAAGCACCCTTTTCTTCTATTCACTGTGCTGTGGTGGTATTTTGATCACTTTGGTGATTATTAATGACTTCTATTATCTACCTTTACCTTGCACCACCTACCTCTCTGCTGAGGTATTCTACCTTATGTGTATCCATTTTATTTATATATGTATAACCCCTCTATTTTACTATAGATCAGGCTATATGCCTGGTGCTGGGATGAGGAAGCCTCAGTCCGTATGCCTATAATAAAAAAACAAACACTTGTGTGGAGCAAACAAGGGGAGAGAGCACTTGGATACAGGCATACCCCGCATTAATGTACGCAATGGGACCGGAGCATGTATGTAAAGTGAAAATGTACTTAAAGTGAAGCACTCCCTTTTTCCCACTTTTGATGCACGTACTGTACTGCAATTGTCATATACGTGCATAACTGATGTAAATAACACATGTGTAACAGGCTCTATAGCCTCCCCGCTTATGCACAGCTTCGGTACAGGTAGGGAGCCAGTATTGCTGTTCAGGACGTGCTGACAGGCGCATGCGTGAGCTGCTGTTTGCCTATTGAGCGAAATGTACTTACTCGCGAGCGTACTTAAGGTGAGTGTCCTTTAAGCGGGGTATGCCTGTATATAACTGATTTTTATGTAGATGTATATATTCAACAGTTAACAGGAACCTCGTGATCCTTAGAAACAGGTTCACCACACACAAATAACAATACAATTCTCATTACAATTCACATAAGCGCTGCTCGGGTGTGTGTGTTATTGTCAATTTTAGAGACCTCCCAATCCTGGGTATGCGAGCCTATATTTGAGGTACCGGTGCACTGTTGAAGCTCGTGTTTGTAACTGGGTGTAGCAGGTCTGTGCTTCGCAAAAGGCTTGTTTCGGTACCACTATATCCTATGACCATCTAGGGAATCCCTCCGTCTGCATTCTTCCTCTGTACCGTATCCGAAACTCAGCTGCTGGGCTATGCGGTTCTTTAGGCTGCTCCCCATCCTCTGAGCTGATTTGCAGTCTCACCCACACGGGACACGAGAAGGTCCCATCACACAGGTTATTCCCGATCGAGCATCGCTCCCCTAGCCTGCACAGATCAGACTTCAACTGTCATGGCTGCCCCCTTTTTAAAGCTCACTTTACTTCTTACTCCCTGCTCCTTCACCAACCTTTCTAGTGGCTCGTCATAGTCCCTAGGGTTGCCAGGTGTTCAGTATTGAACCAGACTGTCCTGTATTTGGACACTGTCCAGTAAAAAAATACACATACATACATGTATGTATATACCGGTATTACCTCTCTGGACAGAGTGACCTGACCTGCATGGGGGGCTGTGGGATTTCCCAGAGCAGGGAGAGAGCAGGGCTGTTGCTAGGGGGCTGGGCAGCTTCCTCCATCCAGATTTGCCGCTGCTGGCTAATGCAATAAGGAGGAGGTGTCAGGGGCCTGAGGGTGGGGCCAAGGAGAGAATGAAAGAGCTTGGAGTGGAGGGTGTGTGTGTGTGTCTGTCTGTCTGTCTGTGTCTCAAGTGCATTTCACCTTCCACCATTGTGTCCAGTAATTTTGGAGAAGCCACCTGGCAAACATAACAGTCACATGTCCATTAGAGAGGAACCTGTCGGGGGGCAGTGTGCATTTGCTGCTTGTCATACACAGGAGGTTACACATATATACATATACAATACCCTAACCGAGGTTAAGAGAAAATTAAAAGGCCACACATCGCAAGTAAGCGAAAGAAACAAAATTCTAATATAAAAATCGATTAGGACCTTCATCAGGGCTTTTTATATGTATGTGTGTATATGACCAATCTGTTTAATATATTCTAATTGCCTTAATATCACCATTACTATTACCTAACTATTTGGGGTATTAATACTACTGTAAAAGCAAATAAATAATTAAAAGCACTATCCTACAAACAATAAATTAATTTAAAACAATAACCAACCTTAAAATTTACTAAAAACAAGCCATGCAAATTCAAAACTATTTTATCAAAACTATAAGCAAAAATAGAAAAAATACCAATCAATACAAAATAAGCATTTTCAAAAAAAAGCATTGCCTGTCACTGTATTTATCTGTACCCAAGGGCACAGATTAATACAATGGCAGTGAATGTACAATGAAAATCATAAAAATAAATACAATAAAAAAAACCTGATAAAAGACAATTACATACATTCAATATTTATCTTACCTTTAGAAGTCTTCACCCTCCGAATCCCAGGGTTTCAGGAAGCTCTCGACCCGTGACGTCATCTACTGCAATCCGACTCCATTCTCCTTAAAGAACTGCATCAGGTAAAAAAAATGTCTTTCTTCCATCTTCTTTCTCCTTCTATCTTCATCTTCCATTCTTTTCTTCTTTTCTTTAATCTTCTATATTCTTTTTTTATAATCCAATAGAGCCCATGTTAAATCCAGCAACGGAAGTTGTCGCGATGTCTTCTTGGGCTAAAATGAGACGGAACACGGCCTTATATAGGGCCTGTGATGTTACATTTTAGGGTCAGATGGTAGAGCTCCAATCCGATTGGACACTGTATCATGTGCCCGCCTCTTCTTTTTTTATTTTTAAGTACGTGACGTCATCTCCAAGTGAGGTACGCCACATCCTTAAAACCACATGGCTATATCACTGTAACGGGGGCTCACCACAAACAGGACGGGACTGCAAGGCTGAGGTGGGGATGTTGGTATACACTGACCTACAACCGCGTAACTGCATCTGGAGTGCAGAGTGGTAGTCATGTAGCCGGGTCAGGGTAGGAGAGGCCAGGTTGGTCGTGATACTCGCCATGGTCAGGATTGGAGAAGTCGGATGGTCGTTGTGCGTAGCCGGGGTCCAGGAGTAGAGAAGGTGGGAGTCCAAATACAAGTCAAGGTCAAGGGTCAGAGAAGGCAGAGATCCAGATACAATCTGAGGTCAGGGTACTACAAGAAGGCAAGGCAGAATGCACAGGGCAAGGAAAGGCAGCAGGGTGCTTGAGGCAAGAACTACGTCACAAATAGAAATGGTTATGCTCAGCCAACTTGCAGCAGGGATGGCTGAGCATATAAAGGAAAGGCAGTCAATGGCAGGGCTAAAAAAGACTGTGAGTAATGAGTGTTCAGAGGTATTCTGTCCACTGGTAAGCAGGGGCGGAGTGTACCGCAGGTGTGGAGTAATTGTGGATAGAATTAACCCGATGCGTGTCCCTGGTAATGCGGTGCCGGCGCATAGTCACCTGAGCATGAGGAATGTTCTCTGTGGCTGCTAAGCCCGATCCTGATAGGGGTAGTGCGGCGCCTGTGCGCAACCTCAGTATGAGGCGCGTCACCCGTCTCGTCACGGGGGCGGGACCGAAGCCCAATCCTTACAATAACATGGTTTTACAGCCAATGGGATTGAAGACGATCCCATTGTTTCATGTACCATGTGATATGTCAGATTAGCTAAAAAGGATGTGACATCCCTCCCCCACATATCCAAGACCACAATGGCATTTAATCGAATAGATGACAAATTTAGATAGACAGGTGTAAAAATCCTTAATGGCATATTGTTTCCCTGTGTGTGGGTGATGGAAATAATTACCCTCCTGGATGCTTCCACAGTACAGCTGTAGCATCTGTAGCATCCTAATTTAGGAATACCCAGGAAGGTCTGTTTAAGTGTCATGCCACCAATGTCTGCTTTTACTAATTGGTCGCAAATATTTTTACATTTTTTTATTGGAAAAGAGAGGTTTAGAGGCAAATGTTGGGGCAAGAAGGGGATCACTCTGTAACAAGTGCCAATGCCGCAAAATTTTATTTTTAATCACACCACTTTTAGTGCTGTAAGTGGATACAAATGGAATTGAAAACAGTCTGGATGTTGGGTTGGCTCATGTCATGCCATGAAGGAGACGCTCTCTTTGCTGAACCTCTGCTTTGGAACTTTGATTCCTAAGTAGTTCTATTGGGTAACCCCTATCCCTGAATTTTTCCTGCATAGTGAGTAACATCTAACATATAATCCTCTTTGCCCTTACAAATTGGCTACATGGGAGACTTCTGATAATCCTAGGTGAGTGAAAACTAGAGTAATGTAGTAGATTATTTCTGTCAGTAATCTTTGTGAAGATGTCAGACACCAGTTTGTTGTTAATAACCCTGATGGTGGTATCTAAAAAGTTATATCTGAGATGAAGTTCTGTAATGCTGTCTCATTGCCATCCCAGACCATGAACACATTGTCAATGTATCGCTCCCACATACGCCCATGACTATTAAACTGTGGGTGATGAAATTTGGCAATGTAGATGTTGTCGTACATGGGTGCGACATTGGACCCCATTGCTGTCCTTTGTGTCTTGATGTAATATTTGTTCAACATAGGCAGGTAGTACTGTGATCCATCCTGGTTCTATGGTTGTCTCTACCCACCTCTAGCCCTCAATACGACCTATATGGAATCTGCAGGCACCCCTGGTAGTATAAAGTTCTCTTTTATATATATAAACAATACTCACAGTTTGTAAATAGTTTATTATATAGATAGTGGCCCACTGAATGTGCTAAGGCATTATTCATAATGTTCATACAGTGATTGAGCTCTAACATTTTATACTCACCCTTACATGGCTATCTATAGAGGTTCCAGGTAAATCTCTCCCTGAACTGAGCAATTGGGATAAGCTGTTTCTGCACTCACACTCCAGTTGCCTTGTTGCTGCCTTCTCTGCAGCTCTGCCCCTATTGGCTGTCTGTGCTATTTAGGGTCAGCCCTTCCACCAGGAAAGGGCTGAGCATAATTCTGAAATTCCTTCTTTTGTAACCTGTGCTTGTCACAAGCATCCTTGCTTGGGCAGTGCTGAAGCACTGGTGCTGGATCCTCTGCGCTACAGCTTCACTGTTCCAGTGGCCTGTCTGCAGTATACCCTGCTTCCAGAGGCCTTCATTGCTTCCAGTACCTACCCTGCATCAGGAAGCCGCTCCCGTGCTGAAGTGCCTGAGCTGGATCTCCTAGGGTAAAGCTTCACTGTTCCGGTGGCCTTCCTGCTTTGAAGTCTCCTGTTCCAGAGGCTTCACTGGGCCGAAGTCCCTTCGCTCCAGCCTTTCCTGGTATCGTTCCCAGTCTGTGACCTCGACCATCGGCTCTGTACTGAAGCCCCTGTGGTGGTTCTCCTATGCTACAGCTTCACTGTTCCAGTTGCTGTTCTTGCTTTGGAGTCTCCTCCTTCCAGAGGCTTCATTGGGCTGTAGCCCCTATGCTATAGCCTTCCCTGATGCTGACCCTAGCCTGTGACCCTGACCAACGCACCTATGCCACCTGCCTTGACCCCAGCCTGGACTTCATTTACTCTGCTATCTCCAACCCGGATACCGACGACAACTGAATCAACAAGCCAGACCTGGCTTCACGGCTTCAGGTCGGTGTTTCTCTACCCCACCTCAGCCCTGCAGTCCGGTCCTGGTTTGTGGCGAGCACGTCCGTTACATTGACGTTCTCGTCTGCAGTACCCATGTACCTCCACCGTGAGTGCTGCTGAATCCAGTCCTTGTTGGGATTCCCTCTTTGGTCCCTCTTGCTCTGAAATCTTATCCTCTCTGGCTGCCTTAATAAACTTCCTGTTCCTGCAGCCAGGTGCCTGTTATATATATGTTGGTTCTTCCTGCACCTGCTGTGGTTCCTGCTTTTGCTGTGCCTTGTTACTGTTGCGTATGTATGTATGTATCTTTATTTATACAGTGCCATTAATGTACATATTGCTTCACAACAGTCATACACGTGACATAATAATATAAATAACAAATAATGGAAATAAGTGCTTCAGACATAAAAGTAACATTAGGAAAAGGTGTCCCTGTCCCGAAGAGCTTACATTCTAATTGGTAAGTAGGAAGAACATACAGAGATAGTAGGAAGGTGTTCTGGTAAATGCATCTGCAAGGGGCAACGGTCGTTGTATGAAGTGTATAGTATCAGCCATGGAGCTACTCATATGCTTTGTTAAGGAGGTGAGTTTTAAGGTGGGTCTTAAAGGTGGATTGAGAGGGTGCTAGACCCGATATTGAGAGGAAGGGAATTCCTGATGTGTGGGCAGTGTGAGAAAGGTTTAAGGTGGGAGAGGGCTTTAGATACAAAAAGGGTAGAGAGAAGACAACCTTGAGCAGAACGCAAGTCAGGGTGGTTTATAGCGAGAAATTAGGTAAAGCCTTAAAAGTGATGAGGAGAATTGAGTGTGTGATCCGGGATTTGATAGGAACCCAGTAGAGAGATTTCAGCAGGACAGACACTAAACAGGTTTAGGAGAGAGTGGAGTGATTCTGGCAGCAGCGTTTAGGATGGATTGTAGGGAAGACAGGTGAGAGGCAGGAAGGCCAGACAGCAGGAGGTTGAAAAGTCTAGATGGGAAAGAATGAGGGCCTGTGTTAGAGTTTTAGTAGTAGAGCAACAGAGGAAAGGGCATATTTTTGCAATATTGAGGAGGAAAAAACTACAGGTTTTAGCTACATTGTGAATGTGAGAAGAGAATGTGAGGCAGGAGTCAAATGTGACACCTAGGCACCGTGCTTGTGCTACGGGTGTATAATAGTGCTGCAAAAGTAATGTAGAAGAAGGCCATAGGACCAGGTTTGGGACAAAGTATGACGAGCTCTGTTTTTGACATGTTATGTTTGAGTGCGTGGAAGGCCATCCAGGATGATATAGCAGAGAGACATTCAGACTTTGGTCTATACAGCAGATGTCAGGTCAGTGGTTGAAAAGTACATTTGTGGGTCATCAGCATAGAGGTGATATTTGAACCAAAGAGATGTGATAAGGTCACCTAGAGAGAGTGTGTAAAGAGACGATGTCCTAGGACAGACCCCAGGAGTACCCACACAGAGAAATCGATAGAGGAGGTGTTTTCCTGTTCCCGAGCCCCGTATCCTGTCCTTGTGTTCCCATCCTGTTCCTGCCTCCTTGCTGCAGGCCTCCAACCTCAGCTTGTGAGCCCCATGATGCTATTCGCTGCCTGCCTTTGACCTCTGCCCGGTACCCAACAATGCTTCGTTGCCCCTGCACTGGAACCGCCTGTGATCCCGTTGCATCATTGCTTTTCCCTGCTGTTCCAGCCATTGGATCTATCCGGCACAATCCTTAACAATTATATAGTGTTACAGATACATTCCATTATAGGGGTAGGTTTGAGCTCACCTACTTCTATATACCATATGTGTATATATCAAATCAAAATATTACCGCACAACACTAAGTTAGGGCAAAAGTTAATTTTATTGCATCCAAATTTCACACAGGTCCGACGTTCCGGTCTCCAGGGGGACCTTCGTCAGGGAGAAAATATTTTATTCCATTTGGAGTATCAGCTATATATGAATATAAATATAAATGAAGGGGGGCAGAGGGGAAGAGCCTACACTCCCCTTGAAAAAAAATGTGTTATAAAAAAAAATCTAAAAAGGAAAAGACGGTGTATAAATAGCGCTAATGAAAGTGAGTGAATGGTGACCCCTCTATAGGGATTAACCCCCTAGTGGCGGGCTAGGCTGCCTGGTGGAAACTGATTTGTACAAATCAGAATGGAACATAAAAACAAAAGAAATACCGGCGCCTTATGAGTCCAATGTAGTAATTGTCCTGGAAGTCCAAAACGTTTTGGACTTCCAGGACAATTCCAGGACTTCCAGGACATTGGACTCATAAGGCGCCGGTATTTTTTTTGTTTTTATAAAAAAAAATCTAGTGCTATCTCTGATTTTCCCTTATTGTAATTTTCTAAAGTATAAAGTACTTCATACACTATACTAAAAAAATTATACAAGCCAGTATACCTTAGAATAGCTGATAGATCTGATTTATTTGACTGAATGAATAAGATATTAATGAGGAAGCACCTAGAATTAAGGCCTTTATTGCAATTTAAAAAGTAAATTAACAGTCATGGATTAAACTTTATTTTTGTACAGATTATTAGTTGAAAGATAAAAGTAGCAATGCTTTTTGGAGCATTACTTCATTGAGTTTTGAATTTATCCATAAAATCTCACAATAGGTTATGGATCAGAAAAACAAATCAAGCTGATGACACCTTGTGTATGTAATTATCTGTTCCCTGCATATAGTTTATAATGATGGGGGCTACTGTATGTACGAAAGGGAAAAAAGGGCAAAATTCTAGAAAAAAGTCTCAAAATCATAGAGTACTTTGTGTAGCTGATGTTCTGCATTTACAATGCTGCTTTTAATGTACTGATGTCTGCGTTTGCGTGCAGTGCCTCAGGAAGCGCTCCTAGCAACATCAAGGTATTTACATTGCGAAAAGGAACGCATCGTTAAGGTCGTGTTTACAGTTTTGTCCTGCCGTAGCGATAACGCAACATAGTAAATTGTTACGTAATTAACGTTCACGCCTAATATTAGCCTGTTTGATTGGCCACTACCTCAGAGATGGCGGAAGCGGCTCAATATTTTCCAGCACATTAGATTAGCCATATACACTCATGGCAACAATTAAAAGTAATGATTGCATTTAACAATTTGAATGTAAATGGGACAAGCACACTGCTTATGTTAATAAACAAAGAAGCAAAGTGAGGGTTAAAACTGCCTTTAAGTAAATCGTAATTAAATTAGTTTAATACATCCCAAATAGCTCCTTGAACTGTAAACTTAAACATTATTTACACATTTAGAATGTTTTACAACTTCTTATTAAGAACTATATAATTCTAATTGCTTACTAAAGAAATGAGTCCCATTCCAAAGTGTTTAATGTTTTGCAAAATACATTGAGCCTGATTTGCAGCTACTCGGCTCTGAGTCTTCTCCCCACACAGGCTATATGCATGATCGTGGTGAAGTGTGTTTCTGACTATGCTTCTTATGAAGAAAGGCTAATTAGGATGTCTGCCAATTCTCAGAGTTTGTGATAAAAACATGCATGGATGCTTTACATGGCGTATCAAGTACTTTGTTAGGATGTAAAAAAGGATATTTTTCCATAAAGTTCTACCTTCCCTGAATTACCTCACAACTGGGTTTCGTTATTTCATTTTATAGGAAGGAGAAGTACTGCATAATAATCTTCTTTTAAGGAATACAATTACCTCAGCAATATCATTTAGATATTATCAAGATCTGCAATTCTGCAATTCTGCATCTCTATCTTTTATGTTACAAGTGTTGATATGTGTATTGTAGAGAAACTGTTTCCAAGGTCCGGTCACATGGTGCAAATGATACAAAGTACTTGGATAAAGAAAAAATATGACCAGATGGAGGTGAAGGCACACTGAATAAAGTATAAATAATGTACTTTTTTTTAATTAAATAAACTCAATGGGGGCTATTTACTTATAGGGAGTTTTAGCAATCACATGTTCAACCAAGGCATGTTTACAGTAAATATGAAAAGGCATTGCGCATGTATGAGATTTACAAATACAAATATACAATTATATGCAGTCTTACAGTAATTGTATTTTGTGGCAGATAATGATAATAAATGTAGTGAGAGCACAAGGCATATTATTAAGTAGACTGTGTTGTCAATGCTAGTAAATCAAACACAATATATAGATGTGTATGTTTGTGTGTTATTATCTTTAAACAATTTATCATCATCAACATTTGATACATAATATAAACTATATGTGAACATTTCTATACAACTAACTTATTTACTGTATTTCTTGAATTGGTTGGATAGCTGTTTATTTAATTGTATTGTAATGTTTTGGAATAACATAATTTTTATTCTTTTGCTGTTTTGGTGATAGATACATTTTATTCATGTGTACTATTAGGCTTTTTAATTATTTCATTGTTGGGGTGTTTAGGTGCTTGTGTATTTCTTTTATTATTGTGTATTTTTGGCCTTAATGATTTTTATTAGGTTGACCATTGAGTGCTATAGTGGCTTATCATGCCCATATTAAATGGGTATGATATACCACTGTGCCACTCAATGGGTACAGGGTGGGTATAGTGGGGCCGGGGTGAGTGGTTAGGCCTCCCGGGTAGGTAGCAGAGGACCAAGGTTAACGCCATAATGTCTATAGCAGTTATTAATCGCTAAGGTGATTAAGGGGTTAGGGGCTATTAGATTGTTTTATTTCATGTATTCTTTCTTGCTACGGATAACATGGACCTGCAGTATGCTGACGAGGATGCCCTTCATGATGGCAGAGGTAAGTAGAAAGTTGTATTTACTTTATTTATGCTGGCTGGCTAATGTTTGATTTTGGATGGGCAAATTAGCTATTATCCATATGTGGATATAGTTATTTTGCCCATTACTGTACTGTATGTGTTGGGGGGAAAGGGGCAGGGGTAGAGGAGGTGGGTAGTAGGTTTGTTGTGTGTATTTTTGTTTATTGTGGGTAGACGGATTGGGTAGAAGCCCCAAGGATGGATGTTTAGCCTACCGGGTGCTAGCGGGAGGGGTTAACACCTTAATTAACTTATCAGTATTAACCGCAAAGGTAATGAAGGGGGTTAACTCCACCCGCAACCCCCGCCCCTCCCCGCAAGGCCTAAACACCCACCAAGGGCCAAATACCACCTTCACCCACCCCCACTACCCACAATAAACATGGCACTGGTAGTTAACTCCTTCATTGCCTTAGCAGTTAGCTGCTAAGGTAATGAAGTTTCCTGTAAATGCATTTTTATTGCATGGGATTCATGCCGGGGGTCTCCTGTCCTGATATTAATGGGTATCAGCTCCAGAGACTACCGGCATCAATCCGGTGCAGGAAAAAAGTCCTCTCTCGTCGACTTCTCAGCAGGTTCTCCCCAGCCTCACGTTTTTTGAGAGAAACTCGCCATTCTAGGGCCGTGATTAGCCTCGATAAGCTAATCGAGGCTACTAGAATTACACGAGTTTCACAACCTGCCGATAAGTGGCTTATGGCCGCTCACCCGGCGATCTGTTTTGGATTTCTGAAAAAATTGGCAATCCATGCCTTTATCGCCCACTTATCGAGGCTTACATAATAGCAGTAGGCATTTTGGCTGAAAAGGCCTCGATAAGTGGGTTATCGAGGCTTATAGAATAGGCCCATTGGTGTTTTGTGGCACAGAGGACAGTATGTCTTGCTACATCTGCACTCTACTTAAACCTGACGCTTTTAGGATCAGTTTTGTTTCAAAAGTGCTTTAGAATTAATTTACCGCATACGGCAGATGGCGCATTGCACACAGTACAGTACCTCTGCCCTTGCATGCCAGTAACATCACACATGTTTCAATACAAGATACAATGTAGAAATGTCTCACTTTAAACACTGCGTTGCTTTGGTTAATAACCTTGCACTTTTCATCTGAAGTACTAACTAGACTCAAAACATTATGCATTAATTTTTTTATCTCAGTCCGTTCATAAATGGTATGAGACATGGCACTTACTATATGCGAGACAAAACCTGTCTGCAGTTATGCATATAACCCCTGGCTACTAAAATCCTCTGCCCTAACATATAAACCCTGGTATCAGTGCAGGCAGTGTTACAGTTAATCCCTTGTTCTTGCTGTGGTTAGTAACTCCCCAGTAGTTACAGGGGGGGTGGGTCCAAGGCTGGGGTGCTGCCCACCTACTGGGGCTAAGACCTAGGAATCTCCCCTGGTAATAAAAAGGGTCTGCAGCTGAAATAATAGTGATGGTGGTTGTAGTGGTTGTGGTAGTTGAGCCAGGGACCTGGTTCATGTTCTATCCTTCCCTCAGGGGAGTGGGAGCGCCTACCCCTTATCCCATCAGGGGCAAGGGAGCTAAGGAAGGACTCTTTGGGCCTCAAACTCCTTGGATTTTGCTCCAGGGATTAGGAGAAGATATTTGTATGCTGTGAGAAATAAAGACACCGTTGTTTTAGTCCTGCCTGAGTATGCAGCTATTCAGGGGGAGAGAAGAGAGTTTTCCTGCAGGGACTGAGCCTATCTGTGATAGGCCCTGGAGGACAGAGGCGCTGAACCAAAGAGAAAGAAGATGAAACCCTAAAAGTCTGACCTGTTAATCCCCAATACCATCGGCGGATGCTTAGAGCTCCTGAGTACTTACAGGTGAGCACCACAGGTAGCGGACCAAATCTCCCTTAGGGGGGTGGGAAAGGGTGCTACATTTGGAGGCGCTGTTGAGATGCGAGCAGGCAGGCTTATTCAGCAGAGAAAAGAGAATTGATCTCCACTATGCCAAGCTGAGGGGTGCTTGAAAACCACTGTATCAGGAACAGCTGCTGAGGGAGCATGTGTGGCATCTCGGGGGGCTCTCGAGTTCCAAAGGACTGGACCCCCCACAAAGGGAGCTGCAGCATGGAGACGCAAAATTTTGCTCAGAAATGTATGTGTGTCTGGTGTCCCAGGGGGGCTCTCAGGATCCAATGGACCAGACCCCCCACGAAGGGAGCTGCAGTGTGTGCAAAGAAGTTCCCGTCAAATCGGGAGAACTGTGTGGTAAGCTGTGCAAGATGCAAGCTTTTTCTTTTGCAAAAATGTGCCTGGCTTTGCGCAAAAGCTGAAGCCGTGCCCATATTTAGTGCCTGGACTCCTGGATCCACCAGGGGGAGGAGACACTGATCAGAGTGACACCACAAGGGGCATAGCCGGATGCAGCAACGGCACCCTGCAGATGCACTTGGTGACTGAAGGAGTAGGACTACACTAGGCTTGCTCCCTGTTCCAGTGAATATTATGGCTGCAAAAGCCGCTCCCTCACACTTGGGTGGGAATTGTTCTGCGGACACTGGGTGTTTAGGTGCCAAGGGCACCCTCAGTACTTTGGGGAAGACACACTGGGGTATTGTGGTATTGCATCAATGTATTATTGTATTGTGTTGTTGTATACTGTGGGGTTACAGTAAATCTGAGTTATATATATATATATATATATAGTGTGGTATTGTTATTTCTGTCTGTATTGGTTCCTATGAGGAGTCATCCTGCCAATGCTAGGATCCTCATAGGTGGAGGCACTGCACTAAGAGAAAGAGAGAGCTCATCACAGGCTCCCAGAAGCAGAGACTCAGTCCTCCTGTGAGCGTACAGGTATTAGTAGCACGCGTAGTCGCCCGCGGTTTCCCTTAGGCATAGGGAAAGGTGGCTACATTTGGAGGCGCTGCTGAGAATTCAGACCTAGGGTGCCCAAAGTTAGTACAATCAAAATGATGTCACTGATTATATCATTACTATCCTTTCGGGAGGTCTGTGTCTTGGCTTTGAGAAGCTATGTACCACCCCAACAGGTGCTGGCCATTGGGAAAGTCCCCGCCGACACCTCCTCTTAAGAGTGCCTCTTATAGTACTGTGGCAGTTCCTGGGCCTACAGGCTGTGCATATCCTAGTCCACCGAACCGACCCAGAAAAGGTATGGTGCGCAGTCCTAGTCACAGGCGGGTGTGACTTAATGGAAGAAGGAGGACCTCCCACCTTACGGTTCCGTGGAACGCTAGATAGCAGGTGCCATATTATCTATCCAGAAATACCCATGAAGGTGGAGCCCTCTAGTCTCGCCGATGGTTATGTCTTCACCTTCCCCAGGAAGTTCTTGCAGGAGCGAAGCCAGTGCCGCATCTGGCCGCAACTGACGATCTGGTCGGAGCAGTCACAGTTCCTGCCACTCAGTGGGAGTTCAGATGCTCGCAGAACCCATACAGCAGTTGGCTGGGAACAGGGGTGAGTCGTCTCAGGCACAGCATTATCGTAAGTTCAAAACTTTTTCCGGCATGTTGCCCACGCCCGTCGGAGAAGAGGCATACGAAGCCTGGAAGGACCACACCTTGCAAGTACTGGAGGAATGGTCTTGCACCGAAGCTGTTAAGAGGCAGTGGATAATGCAGTGCCTAAAAACTCCCGCCTCCTTGATGGCGAGAATGCACCGAGAACAGGATGCAGACGCTACGGCACAGAGGTTAGTGGACTTATTCATGCTGATTTACTGCCTAGAAGAGGACGAAAGTGAACTCTGGTCTAAGTTCTATCATATAAGACAGAAAGAAGGGGAAGAACTGTCTGAGTTTATTCAACGGATACAGTTAGTTTTGTGGAATGTACATTCCCACAATATAATTCCAGCCTCTGAAGTGGATGAATATCGCAGAAAACAGTTCTTAAGGGGATCTATACCCACCCATCATATAGTCATGATGATCTGGTGTTCCATGCTACAAGGAAGTCCTCCTCTGCTTGAGGGGCTATTGGGCCTGGTGAAAGGGCATGAGGTCTATACATGGTTATACACCCCCATGAAACATAAAGACTTCCGCAAAGAAGAGAACAAAGGACCTACCTCTAAGAAGCCTACTACAAAGGCAAACCCAGAGGAGGATATTCCTCCAGAACCTAACGCCAAACCCCCTGGACCCTTTGAAGCTCGACCTCTAATCCTGACTCCAGTGTGACCTGAGGTAACCGCTGTTTTACTTGCAACCAAGAAGGTCACTTTGCATGGGACTGTCCGAACACGACCACTCCCACCCCTGGAGCCATGGCCTTCACCGTTCACCCAAAGGAACAGACGTCCACAACCTTTGATAGTGTCCCTGTGCCTCATTCTGAAAAAGAGCACCAACCGGATGCTTACAATCAAGTAGGACCTGCGACCATAGTACGATTACTAGTGGAGGGAATATACGCCTCCGCTTTGCTGGACACTGGATCTCAAGTGACCATTATCTATCGGCCCTTTTATGATCTGCACCTCCGGCATCTGCCTATGCAGTCGACAGAGAAAATGAAGTTATGGGGCCTTAGTAGTGAAGATTACCCCATTGACAGAGTGATTCAAGTACGGCTGGATATACCGCAGTTTAACACCCATAAAACTTACTCCATGGAAATGGAAGCCTTGGTATGTCCCGAACCCAGATAACACCCAAATTCCCCCATCATATGGGGGACCAACATTGATGTGGTGTGAGCCCTGATCTGGGCCGGAGAATTACCACTATCGTCCCTGCAGATTCATCCGGTCTTCAAAGAAGAGTGCTACCGAATCTCTGCCCAAGAAGGGTTTGGACAATTCTTCTACCTTGAGAAGGGGTTGACAGAGATTCCACCAGGGGAAATGAGACACATAGCTGATGTACCTAACTACCTGGGGTGTGATGAAACAGACTGGTATTTCTCACTAGAAATCACGCCCGAAGAGGACACGAAGAGAGGTTCAAAGTGGTGCCAAAAATGAAGGAGTGGATGTCCTCGCTTCCCCGTCGGTTCACAGTATCCATACAGAACATCTCGCCTCACCCTGTACGGTTTGATGTCGGTCAAGCGCTGGGTCGAATATACCCTGTTGAGCAAATGGAACCCCTGGGTCATGTGAATGCTGCAGGGATGTTGAATTCTCCATCAGGGGGAGGATGTAGCCAAATCCCCCTCCTTACCTCCGGTGAGGGGTAACTGCTCCGCTACTCAGCTGATCGGCAGAGCACCACACAACCATGGAGTTTGTGGGGGTGGTCATCTTGGGGATGGTGCACATGCGCAGTTGCAGTTGGCAGAGTGGTGGCCATTTTGGAATGGCTCCGCACGGACAAAAACGGGATGAGACCCAGAATCCTCAGGGGGTGGGTTGATCACGTGGACTGACCCAACCCATTGGAGGGATGCTGTTGAAAGGGACAGGATATCCTCTGTGGGCGGAGAGCTTGCGATTGAATGCTAACAGAGACGTCAAGGAGTAAGGTAGAGTCCAGGGAGAAGTTGCTCCTGGACTAGCCTAGACCTTGCCCCCTATGCCCCAGTTAGGCCCTGAGCCAACTATAGATCTGTATTATAGGGAAGGCCCCAGTTAGGGACCCTTCCCACTGTAGTACTACTTCTGCACTACCGCACTGGTGGACGGACGTCTATGAGTTGACCTGTGGCCTGGGATCGGATCTGCACATGGCAGCAGTGAGGTGGAACCTACGGCTGCAGACTTCATCGCGGACTGGTTCCTGGATAAAGTGTGAGGGGAATTGTGTTGGAGGTCCCGTTGCGTGGGACAGGATCCAACACCATTAAAAAGCATTCCCTGTTTAGGCCTTTGACCAGGAAGGTACCCACCATGCACCACCACTCCACAGGGGGTAGCGCTACCTCACATTTGGGTGGGAATTGTTCTGTGGACACTGGTTGCTTAGGTGCCCAGGGCACCCTCAGTACTTTGGGGAAGACACACAGGGCTATTGTGGTAGTGTATTATTGAATTGTGTTGTTGCATACTGTTGGATTACAGTAAAGCTGAGTTATATATATTTGGTGTGGTATTGTTATTACTGTTTGTATTGGTTCCCGTGAGGAGTCATCCCACCAATGCTTCTGGGATCCCTCATAGGCGGAGGAAACTGCACTGAGAAAGAGAGCTCACTCCAGGCTCTCGGAAGCGGAGGCTCTGGCCTCCTGTGAGCATACAGGTATTAGCAGCACACGTAGTCGCCCGCGATTTCCCTTAGGCATAGGGAAAGGGGGCTACATATATATTCTTATTGTAAAGAAAATCACGGATTTGGTTAAAAGCCCACTGTGGGTAACACCATTTGTTTTTTCACCACCTACATTGAAAGACCTGCATATGCGTTCCATAGAACACGCATGTGCCTACATTCAAAGACCTGCATCCATATAGACTGTTACTTATTAATAAATAAGAAGTACACTATCCCACAATTATTTTACAGAATGAAACTGGACAAGAGACCGACAGAAGAAGATGTTGATTGAAGTCTAATATCTAATAAAATGTTCAACTTTTTCCCACTAACTTCAACTACTGCACGTTATATTCAACTTTATTTTTATATATATATTGCTCAGACTCTTCCTCAGAATTCAAGTGGAGATGTCTATATGAAAACAATCCTCATTGCAGCAGATGTCTGGATGGGCGCTCCATTCACCCACTGAAGAATCCTCTCGGATCTCATCAGAAACAACAAGGCAGACCCCGCGCACCAGAGCTAAGTTGTAAATTAATGTTTTCAAGACACACAACAAGCATAAGTAACTTAAAATTGAGTGAAAGTAGGCACAGCACTGCGTTCAGAGTAGCAGGGGGTCCATAGACGAAATTCCGTTAGGACCTGGTTCACTGGGTCCCTGGACCACAACAAAGCAGCGTCAGGAATGACACAGCATACACACATCACAGCAAAAAATGCAAGAACGTGATGATGTCAATCGTGAGATACACTGCGTGGCAACGTAATAGCAAATACCTAATGTGCTTCATCAGGAGTACACGTTAAGCGTGCGAAACGTGTTGTGGTATTTTCTGTACAGTTAATAGAATACTACTGCTTCAAACAATTACAGTACTTACTCTTGCTGTTCTGACCAAGTTAATTCCCTATTTCTTAATAAAAGCAGCACTGTGTTTTGAGTCATTATCTTGGAAGAACCGGTGACAAGATGGAAAGTAATCAGAAATGTATAGTGCTATCTGGGAGATAATGGCCTCCTGGAACTATGCTTTATCCAGGATTCCTGGAGAAAAAAAATATATAACACTTTAATGTTTTTAATACAGTAATTTATTGTAGTCATTGTTTAATTCTTGTTTTCATCATTGTATTCCAGGTTTGGCAGTCAACACCATGTTCATGTATGAAACACACACAGCGATACTGTAAGGTAATCTAATGTAATTCATGCATCTATTTCTTTTCTAAATTATAATATCATAATTATTTTACATTTTAAAGGAGACAGGAAGAAGAAGATTTCGATTGAAGAAGATTGTATTATTGCAAACAGTATTTGCATTATTTAAGTAATTGTTTATCCTGGTTTTCATCCTTTTTTTGCAGATTCATGGCAGGCTGATGAACATCATGTCACGATAGTGCTGCCCGCAGACCATACCCGTCCCAAGACTGAGGTGGAAAGTATAATACCACGCACCCGCAGCAGAGGGGCGTGTCCGGAGTGTGGTAATTTAGTTGCCAGGCCAGGAGTCTCTAGTAAGAGAACCAAAGGTACTTGCCGTGTCCGGAGGTAGAAGGATCGTGATGATTGCCGTAGCCAGGGGTCGAGGGTGCCAGAGGTCCGGAAGGTAGAGGAGCGAGCCGAGATCGAAGGGCAGAGAGAGACTGCGTCGTAAGGAGTAAGCCGGGGTCCAGAGCCAGAGGAAGAGTCGAAAGCCAAGCCGCGTCAAACCTGAAGTACACGAAGAACAAGAGCACACACGAATACTAGCCCAACTAGCAGAAGCTATGCAGAGCAATGATTCCCAGGGAGAACAGGGGTAATTTACGTGGAGGGACCAATCAGGGAAGGAGGCAGAGCGAAGGTGTGCCATGGAGCGCCCTGTGACTGATGCAGGCTCTGATCCCTGCCTGTGATCAGCTGTGGAGTGTGAGAGCAGGAGCAGGGCTGCAGCTGTACAAGGGGGACGTGGCTAGAAGAACGGAGGAGTGAATAAATTACTGCCGGAGGTGCGTGCTGTGTAAGATCCTCCTGCGTGCGCCCCGACAAGATGGCGGACGCAAGAGCCAGTGTCGGACGAGATCGCTGAGTCCCACGCCGAGGACACGCCAGCGGGGAGCAAGGGGAGGCAGGTAAGGAGGTGTTGCGTGAGCCCTGCTTCCTGACACATCAACAGCGATAATGGTTAATGAAGGTAATGTATGTGTTCCATTCAATTGTCAACACCTGCATTGTGCATGCGTTCCATACAGTTCTTACATACAGTTCGCATGCACAGAAATTCATTGACAGCATATGCATTTTAATAAGGTTCCATAGAACACATATGCGCAGAAATTGAAGACACGCATATGTGTTCCATGCAAGTTCTCTAGTACACGCATGCAGATAAATTCAATGATACGCATATGCTTTGGACATAGTGTAATTCATGCATTTATTTCTTCTCGGTTATTAATAAATAACATTCTCACAATTACAGGTGAAACTGCACAAGTGCCAGCCGAACAAGATGTCCGTTGAAGAAGATTGTATTGTATTTCACAATCTTTGTTATTTATCTCTAAACTGTCATTTACTATACTCTAATAATATTTTTTTTAATACTTAAAAAATATTTTTTAGTCATTTGAAGCTTTTAGGCCGGAATAAGAGGTGGCTTACATTGAAATAAATGGAATATCATATCATAATACATGAACGTAAATGGGTTGGGTTACATTGCATTTAGATTAAAGACACACTAGCACCACCTATCATGACTGCAGAGTACTATGACCAACGCTAAAACTCAATTTTTTCTGGTCGCGGCATACTCGCGGTCAGTTGTTGTAACCACAACCAACTCGCAAAATGTAAATAATTGCCGGGGATTTAGACTTGGCTTCTCACGGACACGGGAAGTGTCAGGCTGGGCATTGGTAATGCAATGATGGGTGCCAGGAACTTTGTTCATACAAACACCAGATTTATTAACTGCTATTGATAAGTGCTCAGTCACTTCAATATATATTCATATGGTTTGCTCATTCCTATGCCAACCTGTACATGGGTCATTGGGAGAGTCAAGGGTTGATCTACGGCTGGAGTATGATCCCAGTGGCAGGAACAGCAGGGAGTGTGGTCGGGGTCACAAACAGATATCGGAGGCAGGTGGCAGATAGCGTGGTCAGTGTCAAAGGCAGATAGCGTAATCGGGGCCACAAGCAGAAGTCGGAGGCAGGCGGTAGATATTGTGATCAGGGTTACAAGCAGAGGTCGGAGGCAGGAGAAACAGGAAAGGGAGGTTTATCTAGGTCTGGCTGGAGGCATGGGACAGGTGCAAAGGTGTCAGGTATCAGAGTCTGGAAGCAAGAGCAGCAGCAGTCCCAGTGGATGTTCATGGGTACTGCAGGCTAGACTCTGACAAGGAGACTGGTCACGTTTGGTGCACTGATGTATCTCCTCCGCAACTAATACTGTAGAGGAGATACATCGATGACATGGGATGGGGATGAAGAATCCCTCTCTTATTTTGTGTCTAAATTGAATCAACATTTCTACAATCTGAAATTCAGATCTGAGAATTCAGTGGATAAGATAATTTTGGGGGATTTGGAAATCTTTATTAAAGATGGAATTTTGTGTATCAATAATTTTTTTTAAAGAAGTCAGTGTCAATTCCTATTTAGATCCAAAAAGCAATCATGACACTAGATGGATCAATAATATTCCTTTATACCCTATTTTTATGCCTAAGCTTTTATATCAAACTCATCAACTAAGGTAAAGATTTGAACAGAAGAATTATGATTTGAAAGTTGTTTAGGAGGCTTTTGCCAAAGCATATAAACAGGACAGGGTTAATCTCTTTAAAGATAAGAGCATAAATACAAATAAAAGTATTACAAATAAATGTTATAGAAATGCACAATCTGATTGGACGGGTCATCAGTTGACTGATGTTCCTTTAGTTGTCCCTTTTTTGGCAAAGAATTTGTGGATGTTGTAGGTCTTGGGGCCACCTCTAATATGACCACATATGAGGTATCTCGGTTTTACTCAATTTAATGGAGGGCATCGCAAGATCAGGAATCCCTCTCACCCACCATTGGAACATTCTTCAATTGGATCCTATTGTAAGCAAGGTACAGTATTACCATCACAGCCCAAGATCCATTTTAGTAGGACTAGGAACCTTAAGAGTGCTTTGGCACCGTGTATGATTAGAGATTTCAGTGAAACATCAACATCTATATCCATTAGCTCTTGTAGACCCAAGGGATGTTATAGATGTTCACATTGTAAAACTTGCTGATTCATGAATTCTTCTAAATAGTTTCAGTTCCAGGTCACTGGGGATATTTTTGAGATTGATTCCTTTATTAATTGCAATACCAAGTTCGTTGTTTATCTACTTCATTGTGACTGTGGATTGCTATATATTGGCACAGCCTCAAGATTAGGATCTTTGAGCATCACATAAATATTAAGCATATGCAAAAAAAATTGTAGGGAAGGGTTAACCCCTGGTTGAACATTTTCTCACAATTGTGATCTGCAAGCTTTACTTTTTTAAGCAATTGAACCTGTGGCTGATGACATTCGTGCCAAGAATAAAGATGTGAGGTTATTACAACGTGAACAATTTTGGTTCTTCAAGTGGCAAACCAAGCATCCCGGAGGTTTCAATGATACTGAAGATGTAACCTAATTCCTATAATTACATCATTAGGAGTCTGTTCACATCACTTTGTATTCTCTGTATGGGTTGTTGTTATCATATTTTTTTATCATGTTTTTATAATGCATTCATCATTTTTGAGCATGTTTTTTATATTTTTTCAATTGATTTTTATCATGTTTGTATACAGTTAGGTCCGGAAATAATTGGACACTGACACAATTTTCATAATTTTGGCTCTGTACGCCACCACAATGGATTTGAAATGAAATAACCGAGATGCAATAGAAGTGCAGACTTTCAGCTTTAATTCAAGGGGTTGAACAAAAATATCGTACGAAACGTTTAGGAATTGCAACCATTTTCATACACAGTCCCCTTATTTCAGAGGCTCAAATGTAATTGGACAAATTAATCATAAATAATCATAAATAAAATGTTCATTTTTAATACTTTGTCATGATTCCTTTGCAGGCAATGACTGCTTGAAGTCTGGAACGCATGGACATCACCAAGCACTGGGTTTCCTCCTTTGGTATGCTTTGCCAGGCCTTTACTGCAGCTGTGTTCAGTTGTTGTTTGTTCATGGGTCTTTCTGCCTTAAGTTTTGTCTTCAGCAAGTGAAATGCATGCTCGATTGGGTTGAGATCAGGTGATTGACTCGGCCATTGCAGAATATTCCACTTCCTTGCCTTAAAAAACTCCTGGGTTGCTTTTGCAGTATGTTTTGGGTCATTGTCCATCTGTAAAGTGAAGCGCCGTCCAATCAACTTCGCTGAATTTGGCTGAATCTGAGCAGACAATATATCCCTATACACTTCAGAATTCATCCGGCTGCTTCTGTCTTCTGTCACATCATCAATAAACACTAGTGACCCAGTGCCATTGTAAGCCATGCATGCCCATGCCATCATACTGCCTCCACCGTGTTTTACAGATGATGTGGTATGCTTCGGATCATGAGCCATTCCAAGCCTTCTCCGTACTTTTTTCTTCCCATCATTCTGGTACAGGTTGATCTTAGTTTCATCTGTCCAAAGAATGCTGGTCCAGAACTGGGCTGGCTTTTTTTTAGATATTGTTTGGCAAAGTCTAATCTGCCCTTTCTATTCTTGAGGATTATGAATGGTTTGCACCTTGTGGTGAACCCTCTGTATTTGCTCCCGTGAAGTCTTCTCTTTATGGTAGACTTGGATAATGATATGCCTACCTCCCGGAGAGTGTTCTTCACTTGGCTGGATGTTGTGAATGGGTTTTTCTTTACCATGGAAAGGATCCTACGATCACCCTCCACTGTTGTCTTCTGTGGACGTCCAGGCCTTTTTGTGTTGCAGAGCTCAGCAGTGCGTTCTTTTTTTTCAGAATGTACCAAACTGTTGATTTGGCCACTCCTAATGTTCCTGCTATCTCTCTGATGGATTTTCTTTTTTTTTGCAGCCTAAGGATGCCCTGTTTCACTTGCATTGAGAGCTCCTTTGACCGCATGTTGTGGGTTCACATCAACAGCTTCCAAATGTGAATGCCACTTCTGGAATCAACTCCAGACCTTTTACCTGCCTAATTGATGATCAAATAACGAAGGAATAGCCCACACCTGTCTATGAAACAGCTTTTGAGTCAATCGTCCAATTACTTTTGGTCCCTTGAAAAAGAGGGGGCTACATATTAAAGAGATGTAATTTCTAAACCCTTTCTCCAATGTGGATGTGAATACCCTCAAATTAAAGCTGATAGACTGCACTGGAAGTCCTTATTCATTATTAACTGTAACTTGAATTTATTTTCGTACACAGCCGAAATAACAAAACTTGAATCAGTGTCCAATTATTTCCGGACCTAACTGTATATGCATAACCATGGTGTTAAGTGTACGGATACTATTAGGAACGTGTGTGTGTTTTTTAAATTTAATTAAATATCTTCTGTTTGTATATATAGGAGTGGGAGTTCATGTTAGACGTTACCTCCTCACGGACACCTTCTCCCAGGAAACAACACATAAGGAAGCGGACAACCTAAAGAGAGGTAGTTCACATATACCTCTGAGTGAGTTATTTAAACCACTGAAATATCAACAAACAAATAATATCACAAAGAAGGTAACAAACTACCAACCTTCAGCTATACTACAAGGCACAATGCGATAACATAAATTTTGTGACCTTACAAAAGACACCATCATAGTGTTTTGAAAAGCAAAGGCATTCCTTTATCCTGTGGATTTTATATTTGGGCCATAGTGCCAAACATTCAACAACTAGGAAATTCACTGAGAATCAGGACATTTGGGAACTATTTAGTTCATGAAACAATATTGCATTTTTTCCACTTGTCCTTTCTATTTTTGGATTTTCTGTTGCCTTATGGTATAAATGTTAGTATTATTAACTGTTTATTGTAATTGTAGGTAATTGATTAAGCTTAATCAAGGTATTGGTTTACATTATTTTGAGCTATATAACATTAATGTTGGTATTCATTTAATTGTATTATTTTATTGTATTTTTATTACATTTTTATGATTTAAACTGCACAAACCTTTTCTTTAGAAACCTCGGTTATACCAATATTGCTTCTCTACTACATTTATCAGATCCAATTTTCATGCGCCAGGGTGTTTTTTTCCTTCTTTTGCACATTTATAGGGGGTAGAGATTCCCCTTTTCAGCTAGGCAGCAGAAAATTTTACATTAATATATTACATTTATTCCACTAGAAATATTCACTTAATATTATAGACACTGTAGTTAATATACATTAGGCCTTAAAATTATTTTCATTTACGAAGAATTGTATTGAGTCTGCCCATCTGGGACTATCTTGTTTGGTATGTCTATATTTATATACACACAAACACACAATTCTCTTATTTGTCTATCTTATGTTATGTCATATATATATATATATATATATATATATATATATATATATATATATATATATATATACTAGCTGAGCTACCCGGCGTTGCCCGGGATGTGAACCCTGAATAATTATGTGATAATGTTGTATAATAATGTGTAGTGAAAAATTGTAATTTCATGTAAATGTTATGTAATCTTTTTCCAAAGTGTGTTTGTAAACCAACAACAGTACAAAGAACATGTATCTGAGCACAATTTTGCAAAATGTATGTTACTTGTTACGGTTGTTAGTTTAAAAAATGTTCTTCTTGGAAACCCTTGGTGAAAGATGGGTAGCTCCATTGTTGAGAGTAGTGTATTTCACGGCAGCTGTAAGTGGGTGTTGGCGAAATTGTTGGTAACAAAAGATGAGTGCACTACATTGAGTGTGTTTGTGCTTTCTTGAAGTTGCTAGTAGAATAGCTTGAGGTGAGGCAAATGTAGCAAAGTCTATGTTCATTCTAAGGCTTGTTTGTAAACCACATTTTTGGTAGTTCCACTTGGAGCAAAGATGTACAATTCTTTGGGTGATCCAACTCTTGAACACGCAACATATAACTGGCCGTGGGAGAAACATGGTGATTCTAAGTTGATACCAGTGCACTTGATGGACTGCGAGTGTGGGGTGTGTGCGAGTGTGGGGTGTGTGCGAGTGTGGGGTGTGTGTGCAAGTGTGGGGTGTGTGTGCGTGAGTGTGGGGTGTGCGTGTGCGAGTGTGGGTTGGGTGTGTGCGGGTGTGGGAGAGTGTGCGGGTGTGGGAGAGTGTGCGGGTGTGGGAGAGTGTGGGGTGTGGGAGAGTGTGGGGTGTGGGAGAGTGTGGGGTGTGGGTGATGTGTGTGTGGTTGATTGCTGTGTGTGTGGATGTTGGAGTGTTGGATGTGTGGTTGGTGGAGTATTGGGTGTGTGTGGTTGCTGTAGTGTTGTGTGTGTGTTGAATGTTGTTTGTGCACCAAATGAGACAGGCCAATTTGCATTGTGTTCATAATATATTTTATTTCAACGAAGAGCCGACAGCCTGTGTGAGGTGTGGTGGGAGCGGAGGGGGTGTGTTTGTGCGCATGTTTGTGGGGTGGGTTTGCGTTGTACGTGAGGGGGGGGGCCTAAACGTGGCAATCGGCATTGTCTTGAGTTTCGTGTGTGTGTCACCACGTTGAAGGTGAGGTTTGTTTCCAGCGGAGAGGGTGTTGTGGGGGTTTTGCCGTCCGTGAGGGTGTGTGTTGAGGTGTTGGGTAGGGGAGGTGTGTTGAATATGCGGCAGCGTACGTTGTGCGGTGGTTGTTTAGTGAGTGTTTGGGTAGGGGAGTGTTGAAGTGTTGGGTAGGGGAGTGTTGAAGTGTTGTTTTGTGTGTCGTATCAGCACAGGAGGGTTGTGTGTGTGTGTGTGTGTGAGTGAGTGTTGTGTGGATGAGAGCGTGTTGTGTGTGTGAGTTGAGTTTTGTGTGGGTGAGTGACTGTTGGGTGATTGTTGTGTGGTTGTGTGTGAGTGGTGGGTGGGTGGGTGGGTGTGAGTGGTGGGTGGGTGGGTGAGTGGTGGGTGAGTGTTTGTGAGTGGTGGGTGGGTGGGTGAGTGGTGGGTGGATGTGAGTGGTGGGTGGGTGGGTGGGTGTGAGTGGAGGGTGTGAGTGGTAGGTGGGTGTGAGTGGTGGGTGTGGGTGGGTGTGTGGGTGTGAGTGGTGGGTGGGTGTGAGTGGTTTGGTAGGTGGGCGTGTGTGAGTGTTGTGTGTGTGGTGGGTGTGTGAGTAGTGGGTGGGTGGGTGTGTCAGTGAGTTGTGTGTGTTAGTGAGTGGTGGGTGTTCTTGTGTGAGTGGTGTGTGAGTGATTGAGTTGTGGGTGTGAGTGGTGGGTGTGTTTGTGCGAGTGGTGGCTGGGTGTTGTGTGGGTGGGTGGGTGGGTGGTTGTGTGAGTGATGTGTGTTTGGGTGTCTGAGTGGTGTGTGTGTGGATGTTGTAGTGTTGCTTGTGTGGTTGATGGAGTGTTAGGGGTGTGTGTGTGGGTGAGTGTTGTGTGTGGGTGTGCTGACTGTTGTTTGTGCAAGAAATGACATAGTGGACCCAGTTTGAGGGGGATCTCATCAGTAAGATTAATTTCTTTAATTAAAGGTGAGCACTTTATGTCTTGTTTTCTACGTATGGAAAGAATCCCTGTGTAGGGGCCCTATAGACATATTCTTGAACTGGTCACCTGCATCATGTCCACCAACGTGGGGGAGGGGAGGGGGGGGAGCTCTGGGACAATTGTCCCAGGCCTGGAGGTTGCAGGGTGCCCGGCTGACCGGTGCTGTCAGTTGGGCCTGACCTCTGGCCGGGTCCAAGCTGTCCCGGGGCCACCAGCTCCGCGTCCGGCTACTGGGCCCCAGCTTTCCCCCCTTGCAGCAGGCCTCTCTCCACTATTGTTGCAGCCTCCCGTGTAGGCCCCACCTCCACACAGGAAGTTTGGCAGTTGAGCAGCGTAGCACCATATGTGTAAAACGCGTCAGATGTTCTCCCTGCTTATTCTCCTCATTTTTTTTGGCCCAATAAATATTTTTATATTGTTTTTTGCAATTTAACCTTTATGTTTGTTCTCAAGCAGTGCACCGCTTATTCCTTTCCCCGCGGGACTCAACTTCCAGTATTTGACTGCAAGCTGGGAGCACCCTATGTTATGGATACCTACTGTAACAGCATGGTCGTGGATAAATCTTGGAACTTTGAAAATATGCCCCAAAAACTCTTCAATAAATGGAATTCTGCACTCCCTATCAGGCTGTTCCCGGGGCGGCTGCCTCCCTCATCCAGCCCTAGTTTTGCGTGTGTGTGTCTATGTATATGTATCATATGGAATTATTACTGTATGCTCATTTGCATATCTTAGACAGGTCTGCAACCCCGCCTTCACCATTATCACCCAGCACACAACACTTCCACTGCAGCAAGGGATTCTGGGAAATTACATGCAAATGAGCACACAGTGCCACCTTTTGCTTCAAAACCATAAACATGGTTCCCTATAGGCTTAAGCTTGCTGCATGGTCACATCTTTGAGCACAGCCAGGGTTAAGATGCATAGCCAGCAAACCCACCCACAGACAGACTGTTTCGACCTTAAGGGGTCTCCTCAGTGTGGGGTTGGTTATACTGGCTATGCAAAAATGAAGCAAGGGATAGGTTTTACCATACTTACAAAAATAATTAAAGTCGGCACATGGTTTTAACAGCCAATCAGATGGCTGTTAAACCAGTTTGAGGCAAAATGTGACATCACAAGCTGAACCGTGTTGGTTTTATGTCCGGGGACCCCCTGCTTCCCAAGATACAGGCCCTGTTATGGGGAGCTGGTATCCCTCTGCATTTAAATGTCCCACGTCACGTGACGGGACATTTCAAAGCATAGGAGATACTGGCACCCCATAACGGGGCCTGTATCTCGGGAAGCAGGGGGTCCCCGGACCTCAAACCAACGCGGTTCTGCTCCGGAGACCCCCTGCACATCTACACTATGAATGAAATGTATATTAAAAAACATAATTTTCGGGCGAGATTTTCGCTGACAGAGGCGGCTCTCTCTGAGCAGCTCTCTCTGCAGCAGAAATGTATCGCCGGGTTAGGCCTTTTCACAGGGTCCTTCCTATCGCTGGCAGCAACTCGCTCGTTTTGGGAATTTTGCTTTGAACGGTCACGAAGGCTTGCTGAATACCGTGTTAGCAACGCTCCAAAAAACGGCGATTTAAATGCCCTGGAGATCATTTTTATCAACCTTTACTGAATGAGGCCCTTAATCTCATTTCGATATGGTTTGGGGAAAAACGTGCCATAGAAAGGTTAGAATCCCAATACTAAGAATTTGTTTCAAATTTGTTTCAAAATTCAGTATTTCGTATGTACAAAACTTTTGTTTAATTTCCAAACTGCAATTATTCTCAAAGCAAATATAAGTATTACACCATTTTATACCGTAACTTAAAAAAAATGTAACGGTAATAATGCCAAATATTAATGCGTTCTGTATACATTTTTTGGCAAATCAAAAATGAAGCAGTTTTTATTGAAATTGTAAAAATAGCTATTTAAATTTCAGCATACTGTACATGTACGTTTTATGTCATTTCGAAAAATACAATTTTATTTTACAGTTTAGTATTGTTTTTATTTTAAATTACATATGGGGGGGGGGGGGGCACCGTAATCTTTTCAGTGCTTAGGGCCTCTAAAGGTCTTAATCAGGCCCTGCGTGTAGCTAATCTAGTTATTAGCATATCTCACAGGTATCTCAGGTGTGCTCCATACGGAACATTAAATTGTCAACCAGGAAGTGGAAGTGGTCTGCTTTTATAGGAAGCCAGGGGGAGGGAGCTACTACAGGTATATGCATTCATTTTGTTGTTACATGACGGATATGCATAAAGAGGGCTACGGTATAACAGAACTGGGACAAAAATATTCACTGTTCCATCTGCCAGAGTGACAGACAAATACTGAATTGAAATACTTTATTTCACAATAAATACAACTCTACTAACTGCACAAAGCTATTCCACGTGCCTCCCACAGCACACAAAGTGTTATTGTGTTGACAAGTCTAAGGCACCTTAGGAATGGGGTATAGTGTCAGGCACAACAGGATTAGAAGTTGAACCCGCACAATCTCTGTTATTCAGAACAGCAGGTCTAGCCGTGTGAGCTAAATCAGCTGATGGGTTGCAGTGTACACTGTCTACTAACAGCAAACCTCCAAGGGATATCTATTTTGTTGATTGTATTTGTAACCTTGAAAGCACTTCAAGCACAAAGTAATAATATGTACTGTGGGCTATGAATTTCTGCGTCTAGGTGACATTAAATAAAAGTTGAACAGAACATGGTCAACTTCACTCTGCTGGGTTTAAAGAAAATGGGTGCCACCCAAGAGGATAGTGTACAAAATAAAGGAAATTGGAAATATTTGCACCTTGATTGGAAATATCTCAATTAAAGCTCATCTGCAATTTACCTGCCCATGTTTCCAGTCTATCCAAGTCCTTCTGGAGAGAAATTACATTCTGCTATGAATTTACAACCTTACACAATTCAGAGAAATCAGCAAAGATGGAGACTTTGCTCTCTATGTCAACCTCAAGGTCACTAATAAACAAGTTAAAAAGCAGGGGCCCCAGTACCAATCCCTGAGGTACTCCACTCACAACTTTAGCCCAATCGGAAAAAGTTCCATTTATGACAACGCTCTGTTGTCTATCCTTGGAACCTTGTAAAACCATAGCAAAAGCCTTTGCATAGGTATTTCATGGGATTAAAGGGATTAAGGGGATTTAATGTCTCCTGTACAACCTATATAAATGGCACATATCTGGTCTAATAAAATGAAAACATATAACATCCAGATAGTACCAATAATATAATTGTTTACCAATATTAATAGTGCTTGCTTGAGAAGCTGGAGAGAAGAGCATGGGGGGGATAAGCAGGAGAAGAGAAGAGCATGTGGGAGAAGCAGGAGAGGAGAAGAGCATGAGGGGGAGATAAGCAGGAGAGGAGAAGAGCATGTGGGGAGAAGCAGAGGAGAAGAGCATGTGGGGGATAAGCAGGAGAGGAGAAGAGCATGTGGGGGGATAAGCAGGAGAGGAGAAGAGCATGTGGGGGGATAAGCAGGAGAGGAGAAGAGCATGAGGGGGAGATAAGCAGGAGAGGAGAAGAGCATGTGGGGAGAAGCAGAGGAGGAGAAGAGCATGTGGGAGATAAGCAGGAGAGGAGAAGAGCATGTGGGGGGATAAGCAGGAGAAGAGAAGTGTATGAGGGGGGATAAGCAGGAGAGGAGAAGAGCATGTGGGGGATAAGCAGGAGAGGAGAAGAGCATGTAGGGGGATAAGCAGGAGAGGAGAAGAGCATGTGGGGGGATAAGCAGGAGAGGAGAAGAACATGAGGGGGAGATAAGCAGGAGAGGAGAAGAGCATGTGGGGAGAAGCAGAGGAGGAGAAGAGCATGTGGGAGATAAGCTGGAGAGGAGAAGAGCATGTGGGGAGAAGCAGAGGAGAAGAGCATGTGCGGGATAAGCAGGAGAGGAGAAGAGTATGTGGGGGGATAAGCAGGAGAGGAGAAGAGCATGTGGGGAGATAAGCAGGAGAAGAGAAGTGTATGTGGGGGGATAAGCAGGAGAGGAGAAGAGCATGTGGG
Organism: Ascaphus truei; assembly: GCF_040206685.1. NCBI lineage: Eukaryota > Metazoa > Chordata > Amphibia > Anura > Ascaphidae > Ascaphus > Ascaphus truei. The sequence continues at coordinate 99,750,735 of NC_134484.1, forward strand.
GAGAAGCAGAGGAGGAGAACAGCATGTGGGGGGGTATGCAGGAGAGGAGAAGAGCATGTGGGGGATAAGCAGGAGAGGAGAAGAGCATGTGGGGGGATAAGCAGGAGAGGAGAAGAGCATGTGGGGGGATATGCAGGAGAGGAGAAGAGCATGTGGGGTATAAGCAGGAGAGGAGAAGAGTATGTGGGGAGAAGCAGAGGAGGAGAAGAGCATGTGGGGGGGTATGCAGGAGAGGAGAAGAGCATGTGGGGAGAAGCAGAGGAGGAGAAGAGCATGTGGGGGATAAGCAGGGGAGGAGAAGAGCATGTGGGGGATATGCGGGAGATGAGATGAGCATGTGGGGGATAAGCAGGAGAGGAGACGAGCATGTGGGGGGATAAGCAGGAGAGGAGAAGAGCATGTGGGGGATATGCAGGAGATGATGAGCATGTGGGGGATAAGCATGAGAGGAGAAGAGCATGTGGGGGATAAGCAGGGGAGGAGAAGAGCATGTGGGGGATATGCAGGAGATGAGATGAGCATGTGGGGAGAAGCAGGAGAGGAGAAGAGCATGTGGGGGATAAGCAGGAGAAGAGAAGTGTATGAGGGGGGATAAGCAGGAAAGGAGAAGAGCATGTGGGGGGATAAGCAGGAAAGGAGAAGAGCATGTGGGGGGGTAAGCAGGAGAGGAGAAGAGCATGTAAGGGAGAAGCAGAGGAGGAGAAGAGCATGTGGGGGATAAGCAGGGGAGGAGAAGAGCATGTGGGGGGATATGCAGGAGAGGAGAAGAGCATGTGGGGGATAAGCAGGAGAGGAGAAGAGCATATGGGGGGATAAGCAGGAGAGGAGAAGAGCATGTAGGGGATAAGCAGGAGAGGAGAAGAACATGTGGGGGATAAGCATGAGAGGAGAAGAGCATGTGGGGAGAAGCAGGAGAGGAGAAGAACATGTGGGGGATAAGCATGAGAGGAGAAGAGCATGTGGGGGATAAGCAGGAGAGGAGAAGAACATGTGGGGGATAAGCATGAGAGGAGAAGAGCATGTGGGGAGAAGCAGGGGAGGAGAAGAGCATGTGGGGGGGTAAGCAGGGGAGGAGAAGAGCATGTGGGGGGATAAGCAGGAGAGGAGAAGAGCATGTGGGGGGATAAGCAGGAGAGGAGAAGAGCATGTGGGGAGAAGCAGGGGAGGAGAAGAGCATGTGGGGGGATAAGCAGGAGAGGAGAAGAGCATGTGGGGGGATAAGCAGGAGAGGAGAAGAGCATGTGGGGAGAAGCAGGGGAGGAGAAGAGCATGTGGGGGGATAAGCAGGAGAAGAGAAGTGTATGAAGGGGGGATAAGCAGGAGAGGAGAAGAGCATGTGGGGGATAAGCAGGAGAGGAGAAGAGCATGTGGGGGGATAAGCAGGAGAGGAGAAGAGCATGTGGGGGATATGCAGGAGAGGAGAAGAGCATGTGGGGGATAAGCAGGAGAGGAGAAGAGCATGTGGGGGATAAGCGGGAGAGAAGAGCATGTGGGGGATAAGCAGGAGAGGAGAAGAGCATGTGGGGGGATAAGCAGGAGAGGAGAAGAGCATGTGGGGGGATAAGCAGGAGAGGAGAAGAACATGAGGGGGAGATAAGCAGGAGAGGAGAAGAGCATGTGGGGAGAAGCAGAGGAGGAGAAGAGCATGTGGGAGATAAGCTGGAGAGGAGAAGAGCATGTGGGGAGAAGCAGAGGAGAAGAGCATGTGCGGGATAAGCAGGAGAGGAGAAGAGTATGTGGGGGGATAAGCAGGAGAGGAGAAGAGCATGTGGGGAGATAAGCAGGAGAAGAGAAGTGTATGTGGGGGGATAAGCAGGAGAGGAGAAGAGCATGTGGGGAGAAGCAGAGAAGGAGAACAGCATGTGGGGGGGTATGCAGGAGAGGAGAAGAGCATGTGGGGGATAAGCAGGAGAGGAGAAGAGCATGTGGGGGGATATGCAGGAGAGGAGAAGAGCATGTGCGGGATAAGCAGGAGAGGAGAAGAGCATGTGGGGGGATAAGCAGGAGAGGAGCATGTGGGGGGATATGCAGGAGAGGAGAAGAGCATGTGGGGTATAAGCAGGAGAGGAGAAGAGTATGTGGGGAGAAGCAGAGGAGGAGAAGAGCATGTGGGGGGGTATGCAGGAGAGGAGAAGAGCATGTGGGGAGAAGCAGAGGAGGAGTAGAGCATGTGGGGGATAAGCAGGGGAGGAGAAGAGCATGTGGGGGATATGCGGGAGATGAGATGAGCATGTGGGGGATAAGCAGGAGAGGAGACGAGCATGTGGGGGGATAAGCAGGAGAGGAGAAGAGCATGTGGGGGATATGCAGGAGATGATGAGCATGTGGGGGATAAGCATGAGAGGAGAAGAGCATGTGGGGGATAAGCAGGGGAGGAGAAGAGCATGTGGGGGATATGCAGGAGATGAGATGAGCATGTGGGGAGAAGCAGGAGAGGAGAAGAGCATGTGGGGGATAAGCAGGAGAAGAGAAGTGTATGTGGGGGGATAAGCAGGAGAGGAGAAGAGCATGTGGGGGGATAAGCAGGAAAGGAGAAGAGCATGTGGGGGGGTAAGCAGGAAAGGAGAAGAGCATGTAAGGGAGAAGCAGAGGAGGAGAAGAGCATGTGGGGGATAAGCAGGGGATTAGAAGAGCATGTGGGGGGATATGCAGGAGAGGAGAAGAGCATGTGGGGGATAAGCAGGAGAGGAGAAGAGCATATGGGGGGATAAGCAGGAGAGGAGAAGAGCATGTGGGGGATAAGCAGGAGAGGAGAAGAACATGTGGGGGATAAGCATGAGAGGAGAAGAGCATGTGGGGAGAAGCAGGAGAGGAGAAGAACATGTGGGGGATAAGCATGAGAGGAGAAGAGCATGTGGGGGATAAGCAGGAGAGGAGAAGAACATGTGGGGGATAAGCATGAGAGGAGAAGAGCATGTGGGGAGAAGCAGGGGAGGAGAAGAGCATGTGGGGGGGTAAGCAGGGGAGGAGAAGAGCATGTGGGGGGATAAGCAGGAGAGGAGAAGAGCATGTGGGGGGATAAGCAGGAGAGGAGAAGAGCATGTGGGGAGAAGCAGGGGAGGAGAAGAGCATGTGGGGGGATAAGCAGGAGAGGAGAAGAGCATGTTGGGGGATAAGCAGGAGAGGAGAAGAGCATGTGGGGAGAAGCAGGGGAGGAGAAGAGCATGTGGGGGATAAGCAGGGGAGGAGAAGAGCATGTGGGGGATATGCAGGAGATGAGATGAGCATGTGGGGGATAAGCAGGAGAGGAGAAGAGCATGTGGGGGGATAAGCAGGAGAGGAGAAGAATATGTGGGGGATAAGCAGGAGAGGAGAAGAGCATGTGGGGGATATGCAGGAGAGGAGAAGAGCATGTGGGGGATAAGCAGGAGAGGAGAAGTGCATGTGGGGGGATACGCAGGAGAGGAGAAAAGTATGTGGGGGATAAGCAGGAGATGATGAGCATGTGGGTGATAAGCAGGAGAGGAGAAGAGCATGTGGGGAGAAGCAGGGGAGGAGAAGAGCATGTGGGGGATAAGCAGGGGAGGAGAAGAGCATGTGGGGGATAAGCAGGAGAGGAGAAGAGCATGTGGGGGATAAGCAGGAGAGGAGAAGAGCATGTGGGGGGATAAGCAGGAGAGGAGAAGAGTATGTGGGGGATAAGCAGGAGAGGAGAAGAGCATGTGGGGGGATAAGCAGGAGAGGAGAAGAGCATGTGGGGGATAAGCAGGAGAGGAGAAGAGTATGTGGGGGGATAAGCAGGAGAGGAGAAGAGTATGTGGGGGATAAGCAGAAGAGGAGAAGAGCATGTGGGGGGATAAGCAGGAGAGGAGAAGAGCATGTGGGGAGAAGCAGGAGAGGAGAAGAGTATGTGTGGGATAAGCAGGAGAGGAGAAGAGCATGTGGGGGATAAGCAGGAGAGGAGAAGAGTATGTGGGGGGATAAGCAGGAGAGGAGAAGAGTATGTGGGGGATAAGCAGGAGAGGAGAAGAGCATGTGGGGGATAAGCAGGGGAGGAGAACACCATGTGGGGGATAAGCAGGAGAGGAGAAGAGCATGTGGGGGATAAGCAGGAGAGGAGAAGAGCATGTGGGGGGATAAGCAGGAGAGGAGAAGAGTATGTGGGGGATAAGCAGGAGAGGAGAAGAGCATGTGGGGGGATAAGCAGGAGAGGAGAAGAGCATGTGGGGGATATGCAGGAGATGAGATGAGCATGTGGGGGATAAGCAGGAGAAGAGAAGAGCATGTGGGGGGATAAGCAGGAGAGGAGAAGAGCATGTGGGGGGATAAGCAGAAGATGATGAGCATGTGGGGGATAAGCAGGAGAGGAGAAGAGCATGTGGGGGGATAAGCGAGAGAGGAGAAGAGCATGTGGGGGATAAGCAGGGGAGGAGAAGAGCATGTGGGGGATAAGCAGGAGAGGAGAAGAGCATGTGGGGGATAAGCAGGAGAGGAGAAGTGCATGTGGGGGGATAAGCAGTAGAGGAGAAGAGTATGTGGGGGATAAGCAGGAGATGATGAGCATGTGGGTGATAAGCAGGAGAGGAGAAGAGCATGTGGGGAGAAGCAGGGGAGGAGAAGAGCATGTGGGGGATAAGCAGGGGAGGAGAAGAGCATGTGGGGGATAAGCAGGAGAGGAGAAGAGCATGTGGGGGATAAGCAGGAGAGGAGAAGAGCATGTGGGGGGATAAGCAGGAGAGGAGAAGAGTATGTGGGGGATAAGCAGGAGAGGAGAAGAGCATGTGGGGGGGATAAGCAGGAGAGGAGAAGAGCATGTGGGGGATAAGCAGGAGAGGAGAAGAGTATGTGGGGGGATAAGCAGGAGAGGAGAAGAGTATGTGGGGGATAAGCAGAAGAGGAGAAGAGCATGTGGGGGGATAAGCAGGAGAGGAGAAGAGCATGTGGGGGATAAGCAGGAGAGGAGAAGAGCATATGGGGGGATAAGCAGGAGAGGAGAAGAGCATGTGGGGAGAAGCAGGAGAGGAGAAGAGTATGTGGGGGATAAGCAGGAGAGGAGAAGAGCATGTGGGGGATAAGCAGGAGAGGAGAAGAGTATGTGGGGGGATAAGCAGGAGAGGAGAAGAGTATGTGGGGGATAAGCAGGAGAGGAGAAGAGCATGTGGGGGATAAGCAGGGGAGGAGAAGAGCATGTGGGGGATAAGCAGGAGAGGAGAAGAGCATGTGGGGGATAAGCAGGAGAGGAGAAGAGCATGTGGGGGGATAAGCAGGAGAGGAGAAGAGTATGTGGGGGATAAGCAGGAGAGGAGAAGAGCATGTGGGGGGATAAGCAGGAGAGGAGAAGAGCATGTGGGGGATAAGCAGGAGAGGAGAAGAGCATATGGGGGGATAAGCAGGAGAGGAGAAGAGCATGTGGGGGATAAGCAGGAGAGGAGAAGAGCATGTGGGGGGATAAGCAGGAGAGGAGAAGAGCATGTGGGGGGATAAGCAGGAGAGGAGAAGAGAATGTGGGGGATAAGCAGGAGAGGAGAAGAGCATGTGGGGGATAAGCAGGAGAGGAGAAGAGCATGTGGGGGATAAGTAGGAGAGGAGAAGAGCATGTGGGGGATAAGCAGGGGAGGAGAAGAGCATGTGGGGGATAAGCAGGAGAGGAGAAGAGCATGTGGGGGGATAAGCAGGAGAGGAGAAGAGCATGTGGGTGGATAAGCAGGAGAGGAGAAGAGTATGTGGGGGATAAGCAGGAGAGGAGAAGAGCATGTGGGGGATAAGCAGGAGAGGAGAAGAGCATGTGGGGTTTAAGCAGGAGAGGAGAAGAGCATGTGGGGGATAAGCAGGGGAGGAGAAGAGCATGTGGGGGATAAGCAGGAGAGGAGAAGAGCATGTGGGGATATGCAGGAGAAGATAAGTGCATGTGGGGGGATAAGCAGGAGAGGAGAAGAGTATGTGGGGGATAAGCAGGAGAGGAGAAGAGCATGTGGGGGGATAAGCAGGAGAGGAGAAGAGCATGTGGGGGATAAGAAGGGGAGGAGAAGAGCATGTGGGGGATAAGCAGGAGAGGAGAAGAGCATATGGGGGGATAAGCAGGGGGAGAAGAGCATGTGGGAGATAAGCAGGGAGGAGAAGTGTATGTGGGGGGATACACAGGAGAGGAGAAGAGAATGTGGGGGGATAAGCAGGAGAAGAGAAGTGTATGAGGGGGGATGAGCAGGAGAGGAGAAGAGCATGAGGGGGGATATGCTGGAGAGGAGAAGAGCATGTGGGGGATAAGCAGGAGAGGAGAAGAGCATGTGGGGGGATAAGCAGGAGAAGAGAAGTGTATGTGGGGGGATAAGCAGGAGAGGAGAAGAGCATGTGGGGGGATAAGCAGGAAAGGAGAAGAGCATGTGGGGGGGTAAGCAGGAGAGGAGAAGAGCATGTGGGGAGAAGCAGAGGAGGAGAAGAGCATGTGGGGGATAAGCAGGGGAGGAGAAGAGCATGTGGGGGATAAGTAGGAGAAGAGAAGAGCATGTGGGGGGATAAGCAGGAGAAGAGAAGTGTATGTGGGGGGATAAGCAGGAGAGGAGAAGAGCATGTGGGGGGATAAGCAGGAAAGGAGAAGAGCATGTGGGGGGGTAAGCAGGAGAGGAGAAGAGCATGTGGGGAGAAGCAGAGGAGGAGAAGAGCATGTGGGGGGATATGCAGGAGAGGAGAAGAGCATGTGGGGGATAAGCAGGAGAGGAGAAGAGCATATGGGGGGATAAGCAGGGGAGGAGAAGAGCATGTGGGGGGATAAGCAGGAGATGAGATGAGCATATGGGGGATAAGCAGGAGAGGAGAAGAGCATGTGGGGGAATAAGCAGGAGAAGAGAAGTGTATGTGGGGGGATAAGCAGGAGAGGAGAAGAGCATGTGGGGGGATAAGCAGGAAAGGAGAACAGCATGTGGGGGGGTAAGCAGGAGAGGAGAAGAGCATGTGGGGAGAAGCAGAGGAGGAGAAGAGCATGTGGGGGATAAGCAGGGGAGGAGAAGAGCATGTGGGGGATAAGCAGGAGAGGAGAAGAGCATGTGGGGGATAAGCAGGAGAGGAGAAGAGCATGTGGGGGGATAAGCAGGAGAAGAGAAGAGTATGTGGGGGATAAGCAGGAGAGGAGAAGAGCATGTGGGGGGATAAGCAGGAGAGGAGAAGAGCATGTGGGGGATAAGCAGGAGAGGAGAAGAGTATGTGGGGGGATAAGCAGGAGAGGAGAAGAGTATGTGGGGGATAAGCAGAAGAGGAGAAGAGCATGTGGGGGGATAAGCAGGAGAGGAGAAGAGCATGTGGGGGGATAAGCAGGAGAGGAGAAGAGCATATGGGGGGATAAGCAGGAGAGGAGAAGAGCATGTGGGGAGAAGCAGGAGAGGAGAAGAGTATGTGTGGGATAAGCAGGAGAGGAGAAGAGCATGTGGGGGATAAGCAGGAGAGGAGAAGAGTATGTGGGGGGATAAGCAGGAGAGGAGAAGAGTATGTGGGGGATAAGCAGGAGAGGAGAATAGCATGTGGGGGATAAGCAGGGGAGGAGAAGAGCATGTGGGGGATAAGCAGGAGAGGAGAAGAGCATGTGGGGGATAAGCAGGAGAGGAGAAGAGCATGTGGGGGGATAAGCAGGAGAGGAGAAGAGTATGTGGGGGATAAGCAGGAGAGGAGAAGAGCATGTGGGGGGATAAGCAGGAGAGGAGAAGAGCATGTGGGGGATATGCAGGAGATGAGATGAGCATGTGGGGGATAAGCAGGAGAAGAGAAGAGCATGTGGGGGGATAAGCAGGAGAGGAGAAGAGCATGTGGGGGGATAAGCAGAAGATGATGAGCATGTGGGGGATAAGCAGGAGAGGAGAAGAGCATGTGGGGGGATAAGCGAGAGAGGAGAAGAGCATGTGGGGGATAAGCAGGGGAGGAGAAGAGCATGTGGGGGATAAGCAGGAGAGGAGAAGAGCATGTGGGGGATAAGCAGGAGAGGAGAAGTGCATGTGGGGGGATAAGCAGGAGAGGAGAAGAGTATGTGGGGGATAAGCAGGAGATGATGAGCATGTGGGTGATAAGCAGGAGAGGAGAAGAGCATGTGGGGAGAAGCAGGGGAGGAGAAGAGCATGTGGGGGATTAGCAGGGGAGGAGAAGAGCATGTGGGGGATAAGCAGGAGAGGAGAAGAGCATGTGGGGGATAAGCAGGAGAGGAGAAGAGCATGTGGGGGGATAAGCAGGAGAGGAGAAGAGTATGTGGGGGATAAGCAGGAGAGGAGAAGAGCATGTGGGGGGGATAAGCAGGAGAGGAGAAGAGCATGTGGGGGATAAGCAGGAGAGGAGAAGAGTATGTGGGGGGATAAGCAGGAGAGGAGAAGAGTATGTGGGGGATAAGCAGAAGAGGAGAAGAGCATGTGGGGGGATAAGCAGGAGAGGAGAAGAGCATGTGGGGGATAAGCAGGAGAGGAGAAGAGCATATGGGGGGATAAGCAGGAGAGGAGAAGAGCATGTGGGGAGAAGCAGGAGAGGAGAAGAGTATGTGGGGGATAAGCAGGAGAGGAGAAGAGCATGTGGGGGATAAGCAGGAGAGGAGAAGAGTATGTGGGGGGATAAGCAGGAGAGGAGAAGAGTATGTGGGGGATAAGCAGGAGAGGAGAAGAGCATGTGGGGGATAAGCAGGGGAGGAGAAGAGCATGTGGGGGATAAGCAGGGGAGGAGAAGAGCATGTGGGGGATAAGCAGGAGAGGAGAAGAGCATGTGGGGGATAAGCAGGAGAGGAGAAGAGCATGTGGGGGGATAAGCAGGAGAGGAGAAGAGTATGTGGGGGATAAGCAGGAGAGGAGAAGAGCATGTGGGGGGATAAGCAGGAGAGGAGAAGAGCATGTGGGGGATAAGCAGGAGAGTTAAAGAGCATATGGGGGGATAAGCAGGAGAGGAGAAGAGCATGTGGGGGATAAGCAGGAGAGGAGAAGAGCATGTGGGGGTATAAGCAGGAGAGGAGAAGAGCATGTGGGGGGATAAGCAGGAGAGGAGAAGAGAATGTGGGGGATAAGCAGGAGAGGAGAAGAGCATGTGGGGGATAAGCAGGAGAGGAGAAGAGCATGTGGGGGATAAGCAGGAGAGGAGAAGAGCATGTGGGGTATAAGCAGGGGAGGAGAAGAGCATGTGGGGGATAAGCAGGAGAGGAGAAGAGCATGTGGGGGGATAAGCAGGAGAGGAGAAGAGCATGTGGGTGGATAAGCAGGAGAGGAGAAGAGTATGTGGGGGATAAGCAGGAGAGGAGAAGAGCATGTGGGGATAAGCAGGAGAGGAGAAGAGCATGTGGGGTTTAAGCAGGAGAGGAGAAGAGCATGTGGGGGATAAGCAGGTGAGGAGAAGAGCATGTGGGGGATAAGCAGGAGAGGAGAAGAGCATGTGGGGATATGCAGGAGAAGATAAGTGCATGTGGGGGGATAAGCAGGAGAGGAGAAGAGTATGTGGGGGATAAGCAGGAGAGGAGAAGAGCATGTGGGGGGATAAGCAGGAGAGGAGAAGAGCATGTGGGGGATAAGCAGGAGAGGAGAAGAGCATGTGGGGGGATAAGCAGGAGAGGAGAAGAGCATGTGGGGGGATAAGCAGGAGAGGAGAAGAGCATGTGGGGGATAAGAAGGGGAGGAGAAGAGCATGTGGGGGATAAGCAGGAGAGAAGAAGAGCATATGGGGGGATAAGCAGGGGGGAGAAGAGCATGTGGGAGATAAGCAGGGAGGAGAAGTGTATGTGGGGGGATACACAGGAGAGGAGAAGAGAATGTGGGGGGATAAGCAGGAGAAGAGAAGTGTATGAGGGGGGATAAGCAGGAGAGGAGAAGAGCATGAGGGGGGATATGCTGGAGAGGAGAAGAGCATGTGGGGGATAAGCAGGAGAGGAGAAGAGCATGTGGGGGGATAAGCAGGAGAAGAGAAGTGTATGTGGGGGGATAAGCAGGAGAGGAGAAGAGCATGTGGGGGGATAAGCAGGAAAGGAGAAGAGCATGTGAGGGGGTAAGCAGGAGAGGAGAAGAGCATGTGGGGAGAAGCAGAGGAGGAGAAGTGCATGTGGGGGATAAGCAGGGGAGGAGAAGAGCATGTGGGGGATAAGTAGGAGAAGAGAAGAGCATGTGGGGGGATAAGCAGGAGAAGAGAAGTGTATGTGGGGGGATAAGCAGGAGAGGAGAAGAGCATGTGGGGGGATAAGCAGGAAAGGAGAAGAGCATGTGGGGGGGTAAGCAGGAGAGGAGAAGAGCATGTGGGAAGAAGCAGAGGAGGAGAAGAGCATGTGGGGGGATATGCAGGAGAGGAGAAGAGCATGTGGGGGATAAGCAGGAGAGGAGAAGAGCATATGGGGGGATAAGCAGGGGAGGAGAAGAGCATGTGGGGGGATAAGCAGGAGATGAGATGAGCATATGGGGGATAAGCAGGAGAGGAGAAGAGCATGTGGGGGGATAAGCAGGAGAAGAGAAGTGTATGTGGGGGGATAAGCAGGAGAGGAGAAGAGCATGTGGGGGGATAAGCAGGAAAGGAGAACAGCATGTGGGGGGGTAAGCAGGAGAGGAGAAGAGCATGTGGGGAGAAGCAGAGGAGGAGAAGAGCATGTGGGGGGATATGCAGGAGAGGAGAAGAGCATGTGGGGGATAAGCAGGAGAGGAGAAGAGCATATGGGGGGATAAGCAGGGGAGGAGAAGAGCATGTGGGGGGATATGCAGGAGAGGAGAAGAGCATGTGGGGGGATAAGCAGGAGAGGAGAAGAGCATGAGGGGGTGGTAAGCAGGAGAGGAGAAGAGCATGTGGGGAGAAGCAGAGGAGGAGAAGAGCATGTGGGAGATAAGCAGGGGAGGAGAAGAGCATGTGGGAGATAAGCAGGGGAGGAGAAGAGCATGTGGGGGGATATGCAGGAGAGGAGATGAGCATGTGGGGGATAAGCAGGAGAGGAGAAGAGCATATGGGGGGATAAGCAGGAGAAGAGAAGAGCATGTGGGGGGATAAGCGGGAGAGGAGAAGAGCATGTGGGGGGATAAGCAGGAGAGGAGTAGAGCATGTGGGGGATAAGCAGGAGAGGAGAAGAGCATGTGGGGGATAAGCAGGAGAGGAGAAGAGCATGTGGGGAGATAAGCAGGAGAGGAGAAGAGCATGTGGGGGGATAAGCAGGAGAGGAGAAGAGCATGTGGGGGGATAAGCAGGAGAGGAGAAGAGCATGTGGGGGGATAAGCGGGAGAGGAGAAGAGCATATGGGGGATAAGCAGGAGAGGAGAAGAGCATGTGGGGAATAAGCAGGAGAGGAGAAGAGCATGTGGGGGGATAATCAGGAGAGGAGAAGAGCATATGGGGGGATAAGCAGGAGAGGAGAAGAGCATTATGGGGGATAAGCAGGAGAGGAGAAGAGCATGTGGGGGATAAGCAGAAGAGGAGAAGAGCATGTGGGGATAAGCAGGAGAGGAGAAGAGCATTTGGGGGATAAGCAGGAGAGGAGAAGAGCATGTGGGGGGATACGCAGGAAAGGAGAAGAGCATGTGGGGGATAAGCAGGAGAGGAGAAGAGCATGTGGTGGATAAGCAGGAGAGGAGAAGAGCATGTGGGGGATAAGCAGGAGAGGAGAAGAGCATGTGGGGGGATAAGCAGGAGAGGAGAAGAGCATGTGGGGGGATAAGCAGGAGAAGAGAATAGCATATGGGGGGATAAGCAGGAGAGGAGAAGAGCATGTGGGGGGATAAGCAGGAGAGGAGAAGAGCATGTGGGGGGATAAGCAGGAGAAGAGAAGAGCATATGCGGGTATAAGCAGGAGAGGAGAAGAGCATGTGTGGGATAAGCAGGAGAGGAGAAGAGCATGTGGGGGATAAGCAGGAGAGGAGAAAAGCATGTGGGGGGATAAGCAGGAGAAGAGAAGAGCATGTAGGGGGATAAGCAGGAGAGGAGAAGAGCATGTGGGGGGATAAGTAGGAGAGGAGAAGAGCATATGGGGGGATAAGCAGGAGAGGAGAAGAGCATGTGGGGGATAAGCAGGAGAGGAGAAGAGCATGTGGGGGATAAGCAGGAGAGGAGAAGAGCATGTGGGGGGATAAGCAGGAGAGAAGAGCATGTGGGGGGATAAGCAGGAGAGGAGAAGAGCATGTGGGGGATAAGCAGGAGAGGAGAAGAGCATGTGGGGGATAAGCAGGAGAGGAGAAGAGCATGTGGGGGAATAAGCAGGAGAGGAGAAGAGCATGTGGGGGGGTAAGCAGGAGAGGAGTAGAGCATGTGGGGGGATAAGCAGGAGAGGAGAAGAGCATGTGGGGGGGGTAAGCAGGAGAGGAGAAGAGCATGTGGGGAGAAGCAGAGGAGGAGAAGAGCATGTGGGGGATAAGTAGGGGAGGAGAAGAGCATGTGGGGGATATGCAGGAGATGAGATGAGCATGTGCGGGATAAGCAGGAGAGGAGAAGAGCATGTGGGGGATAAGCAGGGGAGGAAAAGAGCATGTGGGGGATAAGCAGGAGAGGAGAAGAGCATGTGGGGGGATAAGCAGGAGAGGAGAAGAGTATGTGGGGGATAAGCAGGAGAGGAGAAGAGCATGTGGGGGGATAAGCAGGAGAGGAGAAGAGCATGTGGGGGATAAGCAGGAGAGTTAAAGAGCATATGGGGGGATAAGCAGGAGAGGAGAAGAGCATGTGGGGGATAAGCAGGAGAGGAGAAGAGCATGTGGGGGTATAAGCAGGAGAGGAGAAGAGCATGTGGGGGGATAAGCAGGAGAGGAGAAGAGAATGTGGGGGATAAGCAGGAGAGGAGAAGAGCATGTGGGGGATAAGCAGGAGAGGAGAAGAGCATGTGGGGGATAAGCAGGAGAGGAGAAGAGCATGTGGGGTATAAGCAGGGGAGGAGAAGAGCATGTGGGGGATAAGCAGGAGAGGAGAAGAGCATGTGGGGGGATAAGCAGGAGAGGAGAAGAGCATGTGGGTGGATAAGCAGGAGAGGAGAAGAGTATGTGGGGGATAAGCAGGAGAGGAGAAGAGCATGTGGGGATAAGCAGGAGAGGAGAAGAGCATGTGGGGTTTAAGCAGGAGAGGAGAAGAGCATGTGGGGGATAAGCAGGTGAGGAGAAGAGCATGTGGGGGATAAGCAGGAGAGGAGAAGAGCATGTGGGGATATGCAGGAGAAGATAAGTGCATGTGGGGGGATAAGCAGGAGAGGAGAAGAGTATGTGGGGGATAAGCAGGAGAGGAGAAGAGCATGTGGGGGGATAAGCAGGAGAGGAGAAGAGCATGTGGGGGATAAGCAGGAGAGGAGAAGAGCATGTGGGGGGATAAGCAGGAGAGGAGAAGAGCATGTGGGGGGATAAGCAGGAGAGGAGAAGAGCATGTGGGGGATAAGAAGGGGAGGAGAAGAGCATGTGGGGGATAAGCAGGAGAGAAGAAGAGCATATGGGGGGATAAGCAGGGGGGAGAAGAGCATGTGGGAGATAAGCAGGGAGGAGAAGTGTATGTGGGGGGATACACAGGAGAGGAGAAGAGAATGTGGGGGGATAAGCAGGAGAAGAGAAGTGTATGAGGGGGGATAAGCAGGAGAGGAGAAGAGCATGAGGGGGGATATGCTGGAGAGGAGAAGAGCATGTGGGGGATAAGCAGGAGAGGAGAAGAGCATGTGGGGGGATAAGCAGGAGAAGAGAAGTGTATGTGGGGGGATAAGCAGGAGAGGAGAAGAGCATGTGGGGGGATAAGCAGGAAAGGAGAAGAGCATGTGAGGGGGTAAGCAGGAGAGGAGAAGAGCATGTGGGGAGAAGCAGAGGAGGAGAAGAGCATGTGGGGGATAAGCAGGGGAGGAGAAGAGCATGTGGGGGATAAGTAGGAGAAGAGAAGAGCATGTGGGGGGATAAGCAGGAGAAGAGAAGTGTATGTGGGGGGATAAGCAGGAGAGGAGAAGAGCATGTGGGGGGATAAGCAGGAAAGGAGAAGAGCATGTGGGGGGGTAAGCAGGAGAGGAGAAGAGCATGTGGGAAGAAGCAGAGGAGGAGAAGAGCATGTGGGGGGATATGCAGGAGAGGAGAAGAGCATGTGGGGGATAAGCAGGAGAGGAGAAGAGCATATGGGGGGATAAGCAGGGGAGGAGAAGAGCATGTGGGGGGATAAGCAGGAGATGAGATGAGCATATGGG